>NC_068367.1:68644247-68812039 GCF_020536995.1 Dreissena polymorpha | reverse complement strand
ACCCATACTGTTTTTAGAGTGGTAATGCAAAACGCCGGGATGAATATAAACCACAAAGAACAAAACATAATTTCAACATAGTAAATCAAGGGCATACCACCGACTGTACCAGTACTTGATAGCTATGTTTTATTTAGTGATATTGGTTTATACTTGTTAAATAAAGTATTAAATGCAGTATTTTACAAATATGATTTAAAGTTGTAATGTTAAGTCCTTTTTTTACCAAATCATCATTGCTATAAACTGTTTTCAACAATTGGCGAATGGTTAATAAAATCTTGCAAAAGAAACACAAACAGGTGCAAAAACTGAACGTTCGATTGGTATTAAAAAATGATATTTGTAATACTTTACAATAATCAACGAATTCAATGAAATTAAAATATTGGACGTTTTCAAAAGGATTGTGTGCTTTTCAAAGAAAGAGTGTTTTGAATGAAGTAAATGAGTGTCATACATTCATGAAAAACACTTTGCGAAATTGCTGTGGAAAATAGAATAGCACACACGAGTTTAACTTCTTATGGATAATACATGTATATTACAATTAATATTCGTCTTTGGGAGATATCCCATGTTTTATTTTAAACATGATTTCTTTTACCGCGCGAAATTCGCCACTATTTCTCAAACACTATATAACGGCCGATATGAACTGAAATCCCGTCTTATCGGCGGTGATTATCGATCAAATATTTCAAGAGCATGCGTAGACGCTCTGTAAACTTTGCAGCGAGGGAAATTCAAATTTCAGAAGATTCAGTTCTTAGCGCGTGTCATTTTGCACTTAAAAATAACTTTTTTCCTTCGCCTGAAGTGCATATTGAAAAATAATTGATAATGTTTTATTTATTAGCTATAACATGACAGAAAAAACGACTCAATAGTTTAAGCCCAAATGCTTAAACAAGCATTAAAAAGCTGCACGTTGCCACATTTTCCGTGCGAACTGCGTTATTTAGTGCACAGCTGCACGTTTCCTCGACCTTTCGTTGTTTTAGCTCATTTTTTTATAGACTTTTGTGAAACGGTTGCATCCTGACCTGAAAGCAGGCTGGGGATAAATTCTCCGCATTGCCCCGGCAGTCCAAACATGGAGTTTCCTCGCCCGACACGCGCAAGCCAACGTCTCGATGAGAAAGAAACCTTTTAAACCATCAAACTGAAATGAATTTTGCACAAATAGTCAATTCTTTCATCGGAAATCAGCAATATTACACTTTGAATAACAAACACTTGAATTGTTTGCCGTTTTCTGTTGTTTATGGACGGGCCCTGTAGTGTTTACAACCCGAAAGGACATCTGCAGGCGTGAGCGCTGCCTGCTCGAGAAGGGGCAAGGCTCAACATTGGATTCAGATCTGCGATTGACGACAAAAATGTGTTACTAATTGCTTGATTTTTAGCTACTTTTTCAACATATTGCAGCTTTGTCTAAGTGCATCGAAGGATTTGGCGAAACATTATGACACGGCGCATATGAGGGAAGGCGAGGCGTAGCAAATCTGCTGTTGGCCACACAGGTGATCGTGGATTTGTATGGAGGCCTTATTGCCGAAACATTAACAAACTCACTTTAATAAGACTTTGCAAAATCGGTTTGTAAGAAGCAAACGGCACACATGCAAACTTGCACACGTTGGTGGCGATTTTTGCAGTTCTTGGACTCGTGTCCCATTACCTTTGCATCCACGCATATTGAAATTGGCGCTAAACAGTGAAGACTTCGGTGCAAGGTTACCAAGTACCATTTCATTATATACTGCATATTTGCTTTATGACAACTTTTAATGTTGTTAAGCAGTCGGGCGATCTGTAAAAGGATGTCTTAACAGTAAACACTTTTGAGTAGAATGTGTTTTGTTTTGATGAAATTGCATGTAGATGTTATTGCATTTGTGCAGCCCCAGAAACTTCGCACAAATCAGAAATCCGGCAATTTACAGAGAACCAATGTAGTCATCAGAAGTGTGTAAACTTCAAAAGCGTTAGAAGTTTTTTGTAGCACAATAATTTCACAAGGAACTAACCTTGAGAGAGCGAAAGGTGTTCAGTTTTACTGTCTTCTTTGTTTTTGAAAGATGCTTTACAAAAGCACTTAAAAGAAAGATAACCACGGGGCTGTTATCAGTAATTCTTTTGTAACACAAACAGGGTACTTGAGACACCTGTCGGCAAAAAACAACGGAGATATCCTATTAAGAAACACAAACAGACGTTCAAAAGTGCGTCCTTTCTTTGTAGAATTCTCGTTTGTGACAAACAATCGTTGTTGTCAAAGAAAGGCAATATGCACTTTTGTACACGGATAACTTAAATAAAATTAAGAGTACGTTGTATAGTTATCCCCATCCATTTTCGTGAAAGGGACGACTGTAAGTTTCATTTATAATTGTTACTTTAATCTTACATATCTGGTAAAATTCCTTCTATGGAATTGTGCAACTCACATCCATACATTTGGATGTCGATATTTTATGGATGTCATTAAAGAATGTGATTCATATAGTTATGCTTTTATCTATTCATTTTATTATCGTTGCCTACATTGTGTTAATTACATGATTACCCCAATAGTTTGTACGTGTATTGTTATATAATTGCAACTTGCAGGCAGGATAAATAGAAAGAATAATCCATCTAATGCATGACTTTCATTCGTACCCTATCATTCGTACCCTAGCAATCAGCTACATACTATGTCGAAATAAAGTTAATAAATTCAATTAATTGTAAAAATGTGCACATTTTTTTAATTACTACTTATAAACAAGGAAAGAATAGTGCATTATAATAAAGCATACTGAGAGAGTATTCTCTTATTCACTGACGAGTCAGTTAAAAATGTCGAAATAAGTCTTGACATTCTGAGTATATGATAATTCAGTAAGAATGATCTCATGGTAAGATATAACAATGTGCAGCAGCGACAAAATCAGACAAGACCAAATCGGTCATCAATTAGGTGGGTCTATTCAAGGAAGCACATTTCGATTGCAATACAAGCTGACAGCAACATTAGATGTCAATTAATTGTTCAAGAACTGGTATAACAACTAATCATTGTGAGAAAGAGAAAGAAATGTGATCCAAGATCCTTTTCTGTATTAAACATGACAACAAGAAAGGAGCTCTTTCATAGCATCCTGTGTGGTTTGGATTTACCAACAAGTAGCCTGCTAAAGTACGAAACCAGTTTTAGTGTAGAGCGTCCTGATAACCTCTAACAAAAGCATGTTGGTTTCAATTACAGTTAATGCAACAATGTCATTTGGCAAAGGTTTGTATAAACAAACAGGATCTGATGACTACCATACCACGAGTTCAATAGTTTAACACGCACTATGGCATATTTCAACATCGGTCAAAAGTAGTCCAACATGTAATTGGTCAAAAGTAGTCAATAATGTATTCGGTCAAAGGCATTCCATAATGTAGTCAGTCAAAAATTGGCAATGATATAATCGGTCTAAAGTAGTCCACGATGTAATCGGTCAAAGTAGTCCATGATATATTCAATCAAAAGTAGTCCATGATGTAATCGGTCAAAAGTAGTCCATGCTGTAATCAGTGAAAAGTAGTCAATTATGTAATTGGTAAAAAATAATCAATGTTTTCATCGATCAAAGAAATCCATGCTTTAATCGGTCAAGCGTAGTCCATGATGTTATCGGTCAAAGTAGCCCAGGATATAATCGGTCAAAGTAGCCCAGGATATAATCGGTCAAAAGAAGTCCAATGTGTATTGCGGTCAAAAGTAGTGCATGATGATATCGGTAAAAAGTTGCCCATGATGTAATCGGTCAAAAGTAGTCCATGATGTAACCGGTCACTAGAAGTCCAAGATGTAAGCGGTCAAAAGAAGTCCATGATTGTATCGGTCAAAAGGAGTCCATGATGTTATCGGCCAAAGAAGTCCTTGATGTAATCGGTCAAAAGAAGTCCAGTATGTGTTCGTATTTTAAGTGATTCTTTTACATAAAGGCATATATTAATTAGTTCTGTTTTATTATTCGTTTGCAGTAAACTTAAATATTTATACATAGATGGTCTTATATAATAACATGCTTTAATGTATGTTTTTCTAATGTTTCCAAACGTCGGGCAAATACAAATAAAGTGAAATTCATCTTCAATATCGGTCGAATCGCAACAAATGCAATATCTTTGGTTTCTAGAAATGATTTGTCTCGCATAACGACCGGTTTGAATATGTAATGGGTGGGCTGACAATCTAAGTCTAGTAAAAAGGTATCTCAAACTTCTTGGGATAATGTCTAGGTAGGACTCATATTCAAAGTTGATTTTAAAACTTCGATAAACATCTAGCATTGAACTGTTGTTTAACGTTTCATACCAGTCCTGTGTAAAGTGATCATACACTCTGCGTTTAAATTCCTCTACAAATGTATTAGTATCAATATTAATATTAGTTACATCATCAAATACATAACTGAAACCATAGTCATCAAGCATCTTTTTAACATTAAATATCCAATTATGACAGCCTTTGTGGTAATCTGAAACGGTCACGTTATATACAGTTTTAATGATGATATTTTTAGATCTACGTATATTAAACCAATATTTAATGACACGTACATATATATTTATATACATGGGATATCTACCCAGCTCACCATAAACACATGCATTACACGTGTTAAGTTTAACCTTTAATAATCGTTTACAAAATTTCAAATGGATTCTTTCTAATTCCTTAGATTTAGTATAGCCCCAAACTTCCGAGGCATAGTTTAAAATGGAACTAACAAAAGCGTCAAATAGTTGACAAAGTATTTTGGGATTTAAGTCATAGTCATGACATTTAGATAATAAGATATTCATTGCTTTTAATGCTTTACCCGTTAGGTGTTCCTGATTCAATGTAAAACTCCCAGTATAATCAAAAACAACTCCTAGATAATTAAAATCGTTCACTACTTGAATGACATGTCCATTGTAGGTCCACTTTTCATTGGGCAATAATCCGCCTCTTTTCCGAAATACCATAATCTTTGTTTTCTCTGTATTTACTTTTAATCCCTAAACATTGCAAAAATAATGTAGATTATCTAATGATTTTGAATTTCGTCTGGCGATTTACCTACAATGGCCATATCATTCGGCGTCTCAACTGGGTCTACGCTGTTTTCCAAGGCCTTTTTTCTAGACGCTAGGCATAAATGGGTTAAAATAGCACACACAAAAAAGTTTAATAAAAAAATATGTCTGTCCCATAATTTGAACCAAACTCTAACGCGGTACCAACTGCACTATCCAAGCCTTACAGAATTATGTACTTATTTTAAACGCTTTAACAGCATACAATAATGGTTTGCCGGTAAATCATCAACATAACAAAACGAGGTTAAGATATCAGGTGAAATAATCTTTAAGACCAGATCTTAAATTTCATTACCACCATCTAAGGTTACACCTTTGACATTTCGCCGGTTAATGTCGTCGATTGATTCAAGATTTCTCGGGACTTTTTCTGTTTGGTCCCCGGCATTTTTCGATTAATGGAAAAAAACGATATGAAACATAAACGGTTATCTTTTTAATTATTTTAGAACGATGTGCGGAAAATGCAAACATTTGCATTAATAAGCGCCATGCATGTCACCCAATTTGACGGGTAGACCTTTAGAGTCAACCATTAAGATTCTGCAGCGGTTCGAATGTTTGCAACGTCAATCAAGATTTCACCACAGGCAGTTTTTAAAATAGTCATCATACTAATAACATGCTTCGATAATGGATTGGAAGAGCTTAATTAGTAATGACAATAATTTATGACAACATGTTGGTCGCTAGCTTCAACATGCCAATTCCAATATGCAATGTAAAATCGATAAAATACGTAAGCTAAGCTCAATATCATAATAAGAGGGAAGCATAAAACAATTTGAAAAATAAATATGGTGATTTTTACGATTATGTAAATGCTGATGCTGGTGCTGTTGTTGTTGTTGCTGCTACTGCTGCTTCTGCTTCTGGTGATAATGATGATGATGATGTTGGTGGTGGTGATGATGATGATGATGATGATGATACTGCTGCTTCTGCTGATGTTGTTGTTGTTGATGATGATGATGATGATGATGATGATGATGATGATGATGATGATGATGATGATGATGATGATGATGATGATGATGATGATGATGTGGAGGAGAAGGAGGAGCATGAGGAAGAGGAGAAGAAGGAGGGGGAGAAGGAGAACGATGTGCACAATAATAACTACACCGTCACCGCAGTCCACTACTACTGCTACTACTACTACTTCTACAACAACAACAACAATAACATCAGCAACAACAACAACTACTACTACTACTACTACTACTACTACTACTACTACTTCTACTACTACTACTACTACTACTACTACTACTACTACTACTACTACTACTACTACTACTACTACTACTACTACTACTACTACTACTACTTCTACTACTACTACTGCTACTACTACTACTACTACTACTACTACTACTACTACTACTACTACTACTACTGCTGCTGTTGCTGATCGTGGTGATGATTGTAATATGATGGTGGTGACGATGGAAAAACATTACAGTGTTGTCGGTCAGCACTTCGCGATTTTTTTCTCTTGTTTGTATGCATTGGTTCATATTTTGATTTGTTAAAGTTAAAAAACGCGACAAAAAAATGCGTATCCCATCTTTCTTCTCCATAGAACTGCGATAAATACACATGAATACTTCAATGTCACGCCAATATGATCTAACAGGTCGATGTGTACTTTCAGGGACTGCGAACAATTGTGGGCTCTACATAGCGTGAAATAATTAGAGCTATTTCGAAACGAATTTCTCAAACGCTGCTTAATTAATTTGGTATCTGTGATTGATTCATTCTTGTGTTTTCATTTAAACACAAAATTTTCGATGTATGTGCATTTTTTGAACCCTCAAATTAAATCAAGCAACCGCATTTTAACCGGTCGTTCGCTGTTTATGTATGAAAAAAAGAAACGATTATCATTTGAAGTCAGTTTTCTATAGAGACCTAATTACCGCACCTCTGTGTTGTCTGTGTACGCTTTGCATAGAGGACCGAGGTGCAAGGAGAAGACCTTCCCTAATTGGCTATAAATTTCTTCGGTATTAATTGTTTGCGCTAAATAAAAATGGAACGGAAAATATATGAGACGATAGTTCTTGGTGATATTATTGTTGTGAGTGTTCGGTTGGTAATAAATTAAACACGGATGAAGGATAATTTCTGCAGATGAAAACATGCAACAAATTGTTCTAGCTCCAAAATATGCAAATCTTTCTTTGTACATTTTTGCTAAATGGTGAATGTATTTTGCGCACCGAAGCGGGGATTCGGAGCTGCAAATGTTCAATCAGATGGTTATCTCTGAAGGACAGAAGAAACCGAAAACAGAAATACTATGCAGAGGACTATAAAACATCTATTAATTACCAGTAAACGACGTTATATGATCTGAAATCAAAATGGTGAAAATTCGTATCGGCGGATCGATCATATTTGCTGACTCTCGAATTGCGCGCGCACGCGCCATTAAATAACAACAAATAAGCACTTAATAACTGATATGGGTCTTTCTCACCTGCTTAAGGCCCTTCAGCACACGTTTAGATACTCCGACTCCGCGAAAATCAGCAAACCACTAGTAAAAGATTAGATAACTCAAGTACTTTCGGAATCGATGATAATTGTGTACAAACATTTGATGTAAATAGAAATGTTTGCATACCGTCCCTCAGATGTAATTTATACCCATAATTGTCAATTACAATGGCGAGAGTTCATATGAAGTAAGATTTAAACAGTTGATAGATAATTTCCAGTTGATATTACCCAACATGAAAAGAAGCATGTTTATTTTCCGCTAGCGTAAAATTTTAATAAAAACCCTCTTAAATCCGAAAAGAATACAACAGCTTCAATCGCATCTCAATAAAACAAACGACTATGATTCGCCCGTACTCTTTTTTTAAATGAAAAAGGAAATAAAAAATATGTATTATTTAGCTCTGCCTGGCACAAATATCTTTTATACCAAAGGCATATACCGCCAGCAGCTTTCGCTCAGACTGGTCAGTAGCTACTTTGTCCATCATAAAGTCACGAATTTGTGGACAGTGTAGCTACTTACTAGACCGCGCGGATGCGTAAGACCCATTTTTACCATAACGCATCTGAATTCAAAGCGACAATCGTCACAAATATTGATAATTTGTCAATGTTAAGTTGTTTTAGATATTTTATAATGTATAATTGATTTATGATTTACAAATCCTTGGAAATAATATGATGCATAATAAGATTTAATGTTAAGTTGTTTTAGATATTTTATAATGTATAGTTGATTTATGATTTACAAATCCTTGGAAATAATATGATGCATAATAAGATTTAAGAAAGTATATTGTTATTATACTATTTAATAAGGAGTGCTTAAACAGTTTTAGTTGCTGGTTAATTTTTGTCTGTTAAATGAGCCTTGTTCTGAGAAAACTGGGCGTCATACATGTGCGTAAAGTGTCGTCCCAGATTAGCCTGTGCAGTCCGCATAGGCTAATCAGGGACGACACTTTCCGCCTAAACTTGATTTTCGGTAAGGAGGGACTTCCTTGAAACTAAAAATACCATTAAAGTGGAAAGTGTCGTCCCTGATTAGCCTGTGCGGACTGCACAGGCTAATCATGAACGACACTTAACGCACATGCATTAAGCCCAGTTTTCTCAGAACGCGGCTCAAATAAACGCATGTGTAACGCATGTTCAACAAACACAAATTGAAACATCAGCTGCAACAGCAAGAGAGAATCCTTATTAGAAAATGCGGAAATTTTATTTATGGCATGACTTTATTGTAAAGAAGTGCGCCATTTTTAAGGGATCTTTTCAAGGTTTGGTAAATTGACAAAATTGAAAAAAGTTGTTTCAGATTCGCAAATTTTCGTTTTAGTTATGATATTTGTGAGGAAACAGTATTACTGAACATTAACCATAGTCCAATATAGCCATTATATGTATCTTTTGACGATTTGAAAACCTAAAAATTATAAAGCGTTGCAACGAGAAACGACTGAATAATTTGGAGAGTTCTGTTGTTGTCGTTTAAATTTACGAAACTACGAAGATTGCTTATATAAGGTATAAAATACTTAGCCTGTGTATAACCCGCGGAATAGCCGAGATGGCGAATGCGTTTTTACTTCGGACTAACTGCAGGACTCCGGGGGTCACTGGTTCAAGCCCTGGTACCGGCTACTTTTTTTTCCTTTTTTAATTGTATTCTTGATTCTTTACTGGAGCTTTTAAGATCCAATGCTTACATTTATCAATATAAAGCATTTAATGACAAACTTCAAAATATGCCAAAATCTGTGAAAAGGCCCCTTTAACACAATAAGACGTAGGTCTAATGCTGCCGGCGTCTGAAGACCTGTGACAAAACGCAATAATAAATCGCAGAAATAAAACGTGTTTACATCTTTAACGGTATCGTTTAAATGGTATCAGAAAGAAAACAGATGCAATTTTGTGTAAAAATATAGGCGAATCTGTATAAATATAGGCGAATCTGTATAAATATAGGCGAATCTGTATAAATGATGGTGATTGTAAAGCAGATTTCGTTGGTATATATATACTTTCACAAAGTAAAAACAGTAACACAAATGTGTTATTTGTCCTATCTCTGCTTACCAAAGTTATGATTTATCGATGAATTTTGCTTGAGAATCACTAGCGTCTAAAGCCTATAAAACAACGCTGGACACTCGGCATGAAATCAGGTGGTCTGAAATACCATCCAACATCAATTACCCCTCCCTGACAATTAATAAATATTGAATCACCTTAACAACTGCTTCCTTCCCAGCTATTTCAAATATGGCGGAGATCTTTAATACCCGGATGAATAACAGAGTCCGGTAAAGCGAGCATCATTTGCGGCGGTTAGATGCTAATCCATTATGAATTCGGAAACTGGGTAAATTTAATTAAGAAGAGATGCAAACAACTTTTTGTACTCAGACGCCAGTTATTGGAACCGCAATATCGGGATCTTGATACCGATAGCGAAATGTCTTTCGAAATATCTCGAATGAAAAGGATAGCTCTGTGAAAGACAACGTTCTTGAATACAAAATGCAAATCGCATTGGCTAATGTTTGGGCATCAATTCACATAACTGCAATATCTCATATGGAAATCGTCTTGAAAGTATCGAGTTCGCGTAAAGTATACGGAGCCTAGTGGAAAAGACTATCGTTTGCAATTATCCGATGCTTAAGCCAAACTGACGAAACAAATGGGCAAAAAGGAAGTGAACTCCAAGACATTATGAATAATCATGCTTCGATTTATCGCCATGACAAGAAAAGCACTGTCACCATTAAAGAAACTAATGGTTTCTTTTGGCTGACCTCTATTATTATAGAGTCCCGACATGTGTACCTTGTATGACATTAAAAGTCAACGCGCCGGCGCGAAAAAACACTTTCAATTGATTTCTGACGGCGAAATATTGACACGGCCCCTTCCAAGGCACGTGCTCGCCTTTTTAATAAAATAATTTACTACATTTATATTGCCCAGGCCGCTGCCGATAATTATTATGTTCGGTGTAAAATTTGATAGTGTTAAAGTGTCATTTCGCATGCGGGATGGTCCACTAACCATCGTCAGCGGGTACTGATCACTAGGACGCCATGCAACAGGAATATCTTTCGGTTTCAGCACGTAATGTTTTTATATCCTCTTCTTTGTATCTTATATTGTCCTGTTACAATGTTCAAACTGGAAACCGGACGGTTCGACTTGTGCAACTCTTGAATTCAGGGTCAATATTAAATCAAAAGACCCTAAGTAAATCCTTAAAGGGACCTGTTCAAGGATTTTCTGCATTTAAAAAATTTATGTCCTCATCATGATAAATTCAACTATATACAAAAAAACTCAAGCATGACACCAAGAAGATAATTTCAACATGATTTTAAAATGTTCGCCACAACACGGTTTCGAACCAAGGTCGTCTAGATAAATTAACTACCACTTAAGTCTCTTCTCAATACTTACTACAGGCATTATATTGCATCATGCGTATTAACCAATTTAAGCCTAGTGGACTCTCCCATCCATCTAAATTGGATCAATTTATTTTCAAAATAAGGAATGTCTAGTATATTTATTTCTATATTTAGAATATTTCTTTCAGAAATTCCCTTAAGCAAACAGCGCAGACCCAGATGAGACGCCGCATCATGCGGCGTCTCATATGGGTCTACGCTGTTTGCTAATGCCTTTTTTCTAGACGCTAGGCATAAATGGGATAAAGTTTGTGTAATCTATCCATGCGTTGACAAATTTTAACAAAAATATCAGAAACGCTCCGAATAAGTCAATAGTTTCGTACTTGCTATGCTTTATAAGGTTTTCATTTTTCACGATGATTACTCAAAACGAACACATACTCAATTTATGCCTACTTTAATAGAAATATTTTGAACTATTGTGCACACTGTTGTATTAAATCTGTTACGAAAGGATATATCGTCAATTGGGCAATCTGTGAACAAATCATATTTACATAAATTATTCGTCGGTAAATCAAATTTCTTAAATCCTCTCAAATACACTGCTGTGTGGTTTAAAACGTAGTGTTCGCAACGATTTCTTGCGTACACATTAAATTGTAAATTAAATTCGAATAACGCGTATGTTAGACATTTACAGACAACATTTCTTTTGTTTTCAACTATTAAATAATTTAATAAGTTTTCACAAAAACGCCATGCGAAGTACAAAACAATAAAATAGCTGTCGGTGTTGTGCTTTGTCATAAAAGTTAAATAGGCTTGATATGAAGTTCAACAAGGCAGATTTTCGGTATTTCTTGAAAATCTATAAACAGCACATGGAGAAAGATTTATGATTCATTTGACTTTTCATTTGTTTAATTGCATTGAACAGGATTTCGTTGGGTAACAGCCTCTGACTGTCGAAGTGTATTTTTCCATCTATGCCTGAGGCTGCATTATAGTAGGACCTGGGGTGTGTCTAAGCACTCATATATAATAAACGTTCTGGTGACTCACGAGACCAGGACACATTTAGCACCAGAACCGAGTTTTCCATGTATTTTTAATATTACTAAAATATCTTTTTTATTGTGTGGTCTCGCGCTGTGGGGTGGGTGGAGAGAAGGAGGTATTGAAAACTACACCTGTCCGGTATGGTGACCATCAACCAAGCTTACACGCGTCAAGAGAATTGAGCCCGGCTGTCGGCTAAGTGAAATGCACGTAAACCAGTGCTAGTCGAACAGCATTTGTAACCGATGATGTTTTGCTATGTTTATTAAGAGCATCGTTTGACCTTATTAACAAGGATGCGTTTGCATAAAAAACGATTGAAAATAAAAATAAATTCTTCAAACTTTGAAAATAGTTGACCTTTAGAATGATGACTCTCGTGCTAATGATAATAATTGTGTCGCGTTCTGAGAAAACTGGATTTAATGCATGTGCATATAGTGTCGTCCTAGATTAACCTGTGCAGTCCGCACAGGCTTATCAGGGACGACCCGTTTCGCTTTTATGGTATTTTTCGTTTTTTTAAAAATGAAGTCTCTTCTACACAAAAATCCCGTTAAGGCGGAAAGTGTCGTTTCTGATTAGCCTGTGCGGACTGCACAGGCTAATCTGGGACGACACTTTACGCACATGCATTAAGCCCAGTTTTCTCA
This sequence comes from Dreissena polymorpha, assembly GCF_020536995.1. NCBI lineage: Eukaryota > Metazoa > Mollusca > Bivalvia > Myida > Dreissenidae > Dreissena > Dreissena polymorpha. The sequence goes on along the minus strand of NC_068367.1, from coordinate 68,799,270 downwards.
GAACGCGACACATATAAATCCGTGCTCCGTATGAATATTTGGACAATTATTGCATTGAACAGAGCCCGCAGTTCGAAGCTAGCCGGTGACAGTACATTTTCAAATTTGAAAAGGATACAGGGTTATCAACTTTCATATTTGGAATTGATATTCAAATCTTGAAAAGGGCGAGCGCCAATATATCGCAAGATAAAAAGGGGCGCCAACAGTAATTAAACATTTGATCATAATATTATTTGGGTATCGAGTGGTCTCAGGTCGTTAATGCCGGACAATTCACAGGGCCATCTCTCAAAGTTTACGATCTTTAAACACTGTTTACGCATGAATTACGTCGTCTGTTTGATGAGACAAACTGTGTCTTCTAGATTATAATAAATTTCAAGTTATGATTTGTAAATGAAGGTTATGGGAGTGTGGAACATTTGCCGGTCAAATTGCGAAAATTATGAAATTGTTTTTAGTTCTTTTCTTGTCCCCTTTTAATTTCAAATGTTCTTAATGTGATTGTCGTTTATTAAATTAATAAAAAATAAACAGTATCATGTAGTGTGTAAAACAATAAAGTTAAAAAACTCATTTGAGAACAAACAACATTATCAGCATTAATTTGTTATTGTTTAACAAATGAAAACATAACATATAATAAATACGTAGTTGAGTAAAACAATATCCAGACATATTTCCCATGGCACTGCAAATATTGAGGGCTGAATTTTTTTTTGTTCTTATTATATTTCCACGAATGCAGCGTTTTGTTACGACGTCGCACATTTAGTATGTCCATTCTCTAATAATTTATTTTGAAAATTCCTTCGGGAAAAACACATTTATCAAACATTAATCGGTGTTTTGAGGATTTTCGATAAATGAACAAATATATGGAGATTTTTGTGAAAAAAAATGTAACGCCCTCGTAATCTATGAGCCTTGTTCAGAATGGCAATTACTAGCCTCTTTTCTTTCGTTTCGTTCGTTCAATGATAATTGTGCCTAAGCCCTATGAGAGATCAGCAAGCATCATGATAAAAAGTAAATATCATTTACGCACGTCAAAACTGTATATAATAACCACTAGACTGAATCATAAATCTTATTTGTATATGTAATGATTATAAATCTTATGCAGCAATCAATAACAATTCAAAACATATGATTATATATTTTGTTTATACAACACGGCTAACGTTATCTTGTACGTTCACTTATAACGTGATGAATAGATTCAGTCATAATAGAGGAGTCGTTGATGACGTCATTGCACTCATAGTTCGAAAGCGTCGCATCAAATCCTATTTCCTCTGGCACAATATCACTGAACGTCTCTGAGCTGGACAATGATTTCTTGAGAGATGAAGATGCGTTTGGAATCGTCACTGTTGTTGCTTGTGATACTGATAATGACGGGTTTGGCAATTTTACTGCGGGTGATTGGATTTTTTCCGACTGACACTCTTTTGGGACTTCCGGTCGCCATATTTTCGCCCTCAGTGTATTGTTTGGGCCCAGTACGGGGATCTTTTCGTCTCGCCAGGATAGAGAATGACCGATAATAGCAGGAACGTCAGACGGAAAGTAAGGCTCGTAACCTGGAAAAGGGAAGCATGCCATAATAGAGTTTAGTTAATTACCAGTTTAGATCGTTTTTAAATCGAGAACAAAATGTTACCAGTTAAATCCAAATTAAGCAGAATAATACAATTTATTTATTTATAGCTAAAATTTACATATAAGTTTTTGCTATTGTAAATCGGTGAAAAAAAGGAAAATTGCGATGCTTTCCGGATTTAATATTTTTTATTCCGCTTTTGTTTGAGTATTGAGATGATTTTATTATTATTGCGGTCGGAGTTTAACATAAAAATTGCTCTCTTTCGATTAATTTGGTAGTTAAGTGAAATTTATCATTGTCAAGTGCGATATTAAAATTATATGTTTTTGCGAGTGGGAATAATTAATGCATTGATATTTCATTGAGTTCCGTTTTTAAAATTAATCAATCTGACGTTTTTAGAGATAGCGCAAACATATCAGACTCAATCAGAATCTGATGGTTTTAATTTAGCCGATTTTTTAATGAAACTATTTAAATATAACTATTGTATGCGTGTCTAATAAGCATATGACAATGCATGGCAAATGGCGTGTGTTGTGACCATAGGCAGCAGCGTATCACCAATCCATAAATATAAAGGAATTACTCATTTTATATTTAAAGGGGCCTTTTCACAGATTTTGGCATGTATTGAAGCTTGTCATTAATGCTTTATATTGATAAATTTAAACATTGGACCTAAAAATCACCAGTACAAAAACAAGAATACAATTAAAAAAAGCAAAGAAATGTAATCCTCAACTGGGCTCGAACCACTGACCCCTTTAGTCCTTGAGTAAAAAGTCTTCCGCTAAGACCACTCGACCATCCGTGCTCATACAATGAGCGGATGTATTTTATTACTTATATCAGCAATCCTCGTTGTTTCCCAAAATATAACGGCAACAACAGAACTTTCCAAATTTTTAAATCGTTTCGCGTTGCAACGCTGTATAATTTTTCAGGTTTTGAAATCATCAAAAGATGCAAATAAAGGATATTTTAAAGCATGGTGAATGTTCAGATTTACTATTTCCTCACAAATATTATAACTAAAACGAAACCACTTTTGTTTTAATTTTGTCAATTTACCAAAACGTGAAAAGGCCCCTTGAAGGTAAATGTTAAACATTCCGGAATAGTACTGCATCACACGGAAAAGATCCGTAGAAAATACTTGTATGACGATGGCACACAGTAGAAAATTGTTCATATAACTTTTGCATCGTCTGTATATAGAACGAAAACATAAACTTATCTTGTAGAAAAGAAAAAAATAACATATTCTTACCAATATGTGAATGTATAATAATCTTCCGTTGTTTTGTTAACGTTTCAGCGACGTCCTGTTCCCCGTCTGACGTGGCACTGAGCATTTCCGCCAGAAATCCTATGTACCCGATCGCCAGACGTAACGTGTCGACCTTAGACAAACGTTTCTCATACGGCAATGTCGGAATGTGCGCGCGCAGTCCTTCGAAAGCGTCATTTATCGATTGCATTCGACGTCGTTCGCGTTGATTTGCGGCGTGGCGTTGCTGTAGTTGGAAGTGTACGTCTTTCTTTCGTTTACTTCGACATTTTCCGTACTTCGTCTGATTGTATGAGTACTGTGTGTTATTCGGAAACACGTTGCTGGTATAAACGGAATCATCGTCAGTGTTTGAATAGGAAGATTCTGAGAAATCATCAAAATAATCATCGACTGAATAGTCTAGCTGGATGTCTTCCAACATTCCTATATTTAAATATTTCATTTAAAACGTTGCAACAAACTATGAATCGCCAATCCTAAACAGGAATTCAATTAAATGTAATGTTAACACAATTACCCGTTTCAAGAAACAACGGGGCTTTATAAGCATCCTCGAGTTAAACAGCCGGCACGTGAGACTATTTATAACAGCCAATCAGAATGTCGATAATGCACTGTCGCGTGCTATACCCGGTCCGGTGATAACGGATAGCTTTATCGACCCCGGCGCGTGCCGTAACGGGACTTCTCATCCGACAAAAGGGGCTTTGAATCGCGAGGAGGCGGGGCTAGATATTGGTTGTTATGAACATAGGAGGAGTCAAACATATTGAATGGGAGATATTTGCAACATCGTCTGAACAGGGGTAATTGATAATGCACTCGACGCAAATTGAGCGTGTAATTTATCGGTTATAAAATTCAGTGAAGTTTATAGAAAAATGTCGCAGTTTGACGCAGATGAAAGCAGCTCATTTTGCCCAAAAGTTTTATACGCTAAATTATTTTTACCAACTTGTATTCATAATAATTGTTGTCTTTATTATTTTTAAATAAGAAATGTAAACAAGTCGTTATTTGTACTTGATATCTCTATGGTAAAATTATGTGGTAATCACCAATTGATAACGTTTACAGTGCCATTGACTGATTTTGCAATTTATTAACAACGTTTAAAATAATTATTATTCATTTTACAATGTATATAATATGTTACAAGCATTCTTTGAAACTACTTGGATAATATTATTTAATAAAAACACGGTATGCGGGATTTTAACTAATATAATAGATACAGCAAAGTACAAATAACGTATTATGTATTCAGATACTAATTGTGAAAGATTAATTAGACACAAATACATGCATTTGAAGATTTTCGACAATGCGAACCTTGATATCTATTAATGCGTGACAGACAAACCGACATATATACAGGATCTGGCACAAGTTGTCATATCATACCATATTTTATTTAACGAGTTCATGCATTTTGTAAGTAAGCGAGCCTTTGACAAGTTTAATAAAATATGATATTACAACGAGTGTCAGATCCTTTTATCACATGCTTTTAAAGGAGCAAATTAAATAAATATTTACGCAAACATGATGATAAATCCCGAATGTTGTTTACATTTCGTGACGTCACTTGACGTTGCAACGTCATCTCAGCCAAATAAAAAATGCGATTGGTGAATCGAACGAAAACTTAGCTAATGAAAACGCTTAAAAAGTATATTTCACATATGTAAGATCAAAATATTCGTAATGGTTATAATACATGGGAAACATGGTATGGGATGTGATAAATATAGTTTATTCAGACTTTTACATCAGCACATAGCCTCAATAAGCAAATGTACACATTATTTTCTGTCACGTGAATACTCGGAACAACATAACATTATATAAAATAAAAAAGGCAAATACATATATAATTATAAAATAAACACAATCATGTCAAGAACATGTATGTTGTATTGAGGGGTGATGAAATCAATAATACAGTATTATTAAGGATAGTATTTTTATAACTAAATTTCTTTGATATATTTACATACATTAGAGAATACAGATCTATTATATGATATAAATAACTTGTGGAATGTATATACAGATGGGTAAATATAAAATATACGGCTTTTTTCTTAAATCTGTTTAACAGCGGCATGAACATGAAATTACACAATGAAATTCGTCTTCTTAATTAATGTAATTACAACAGGAAACAATAACGTTCATTTTTGGAATGTTGTTCTGAGCGTACTTGCAAGTTTGAATTCTCAGAGTCACTTAATCTTACAAAAAATAAACAATAAACGCAAGGCGTCTACGGAGTTAGTCCAAAAATTCTTTATATTCCAAATAAGTTTCACAATTTTATACATATCTAATACAGGACTGTTATTCACTTTACCATACCACTCTTGTTTAAAACTGTTAATAAGTCTACAATTGAACTCTCTAACAAAACTATTTACTTGCACAGCGTTTGGATTTTCAAATACATAACCAAATCCATAATTATTTAACATGTTCTTCAGATTCGTGACCCAATGTGTATAACATTTATTAAAATCGTTTGAAGCTTGTTTGTAAACAATGTGCAAGTAAATAGTTTTGGTAATCAAATGACAAACAATATGGCGACGTCCATGCTGAAACAGGTACTATCTTAGCGGGATCTGTAATTTTATGACACGCTAAGAAATTTCGCAGCGAGTTAAGTCCAGAGATAGAGCGAATATTAATACGATACAAACGCGTATCAGTTTCTTGCCGATATGGCTGGAAGATGAGTGGCATTTTAACAATTAATTAAAGTAAAAAATAGTATAAAACGGCGAAAAAACGTGGCTCGGCACAAACAGTTGAATAATATTTCCTGCTCAGGTCGATACTGAATGACGTCGTGAAGACGACGGGACGACCTGTAAATAAACTCTTAACTTCAACAACAACATACTATTGCCTAAATCCGAACTGCGCATCCGAAATAACAGTTTTTATAGTAACTTCTCTAGTGATTAATGTATAGTAATTTACGCAAATACCAGCTTCTTCTTTATGCAAAGGGATTATAGCCCCTTCTGTGCATTAATCGGGAAAAAGCCCAACACAAAAATACCGTTCACCACATCGCATATATGTAAAGAAAAAACGTCACTGCATTAAAAAAAAAACCTTATATAAAATACAATCACTATCCGGTAAATTGATTCCAAAGCTAACTTCAACATAATATGAGAACGTTCAGTTCTGGGAATTCAGAGTTTTCGAGGTTAAAATCATCATTTAAACAAAAATCCTCTGCTTTATTATTACAAAAATCAGACATACTGCTTATGACATTATTTCATGATTTGAAAAATCGCCCAAAGTCTGTTGGTTTGTGTTTTCTCAAATTTTCAATCTCCCGCATTTTTGCCGATAGCAAAAGACTTCTTCTTACGGATTACCGGTAAGTCCTAAAAACACTTCATTTTGTACATCAACGTATTTTGTACATAACTCTTTTACACCCATCATTGCTTCTTCTTCCTGTATTTGCGCGATGATGATCTGAAATATTAACTTTATGATGTTATATTCTTAAATCTTTTTCTAAAAAGAAGGGATGTAGTTGATACTTGTTCGTAATTTCATTTCATCGTTCCTCAAAAAGTTGTAACTGTTGCTCTGGTCTCTTTCCTACCATTGAGTAATTAAATGGTAATTAAATCGAATGCGTTTTTATTCCCTTTTATTATTGTTTAATTTGAGTTGCAATGCTATGAGGTTATTTACACTTATATGTATTATGAATATTGCTGAGTCAAGTGTGAGGTTGAGCGCTCTAAAACCGGTTTAAACCCCCAATGCTTTGCATTGACCGTTCCAAGGCGGTGACCCCAGCTTTCTCTGTGTTTATGTTGTTTTGTATTGTGCTGTTTTGTACTGTTCCGGCAATTGGTCACTTACCGTAAATAAAGGACCAACTTATTGTATATAATGGGAACGCAATACTGCTCCAGCAACTGGAGTTTCACTTCTTTATATTCTCTGTTCATAACCGTTTTACTTAAGTTAAAAATACGCAACGCATCTTGGTACAAATTTGGTGCATCAGCGTACTTGTAATCAGACCATTTTGCATTTTTTATACTGTTGTTAAAGTGGAAACTTTGGTTTGTTTTAAAAACACTTTTTGTTTAGAAAAAAAACGGATCAGCAACATTGCGAATTGTTTCATTAAATCTATTCAACATTAATTGGAAATTCTCCACGTAACTCATCGTTTCATTAACATGTATACTTTCCATCGGTGTAAGCCTTATAAGAAGACCGTGCATTGTTACATTGTCATGAAAATGTAACGGGGCGTCTTCACTAAAAACGTTAAAATCTTGCACGATAAAATATGATATGCTTGAAAGCTATATTCATGTGCCAATAAATAATAAATGACAGAAGTACCGTGATTTGTAAACAAGTTTGCTTGTTTCAAATGTGCTATTATCTGAAGACTCATGTCCTAATATTCAAGTCGCACACATATACAACTATACAACTATTCTGAGGTTTTAAAATGTCTGATAGTTTTACCAAGATAATAATATCATAATTATGTTTTACAATAAGAATTCCATGAGCTAATTCTTCTGTAATATATACAACAATGCAACCACTATTCCTGCGAGATTTTCTATGTTGGAATTTTCCAAAGAAGATAAAAGACAACTATCCACTCAACTCGTTATCGCTACAACTATTCGACCAAGATTCGTACAAAAACATATATCACAGAAACTCAACATATTAACAAAAGAAGGGTCGTTTATTGCAATTTGTCCATAAACATTCCAACTGTATTACTTACTAATCAAAGTCACGATTTAAACATTAGTTTAATTCAATGTAATTTTGAACAGACAGCAAACTCAGCAATCAACAAATACCTCTAACTGTAGTTAAGAGACACGCTGTTTGCTATCGAATTTAATCAAAGCGCTGAATGCACTTTAGTTGTTCGCTCTTAAAATGTATTTTCTATTTACTACTAACCGTCACATGACATTAAGTTATACTTTCAAACGTAAGCTTATCAAAAAGCCGCGAAAAATTCAAACACTAATGTAAATTACTTGTAATTGTCTACAGTAGTAAAATTGTGCAAGAACGTAAAGGTGGAAAATGGCGCTGATTTACAATTTCTCATTTTCTACAGGATTCACACAAACTCCACACGTAGGTCAAATTCACATCGGCTGCCCGGATATCCGCCAAACAAATAACTTCGATCCAAATAGACGAATGCACAGTGGCCAATGAGACCTTAATGTGCACTGGAAGACAATTTAAAGGCAATTAATGTTCGATTGGCCTCAAAAGGACAAGGTTACTCCGCAAAGGGTCTGCTGACAATCAAACAAGACCTTCTTCCGGCTCCTCGCGCGCTGCGCCGCATTTATGGCTTCTCTATGCGTCACAAGCCATCGACCCGAACGCCAGAACGGCTTCCCCAACACTTTGAGCGTACTGAGTACCGCTGTCCTGGGACATTTCCTGGTCTACATATCTGCCCAAGGTCTACCCCGTCCGTCCTATACGCTGCCACCTCGGTTGCTCCCATCGCTCTTCCGGCGATGTAGTAAAACTACAATTCACTTACGGACAATTACCATTCCGCTTGGCGATCCTTCCAATCTCTGGGAGTCAGCTAAGACAGCGGGAGAGGAAGTCCGGTTCGAGGGATGACGATACTCGTCTGATTACCAGAGCCGCCCGCAGAAGCTCCCCTTTCCGACCCTCATCAGACGATGCAGTGAAACCAGTATTTACCTACGGACAATTACCATTCCGCTTGGCGATTCTTCGGAGAAGAAGTCTGAAAATCTTTGCCCCGGTCGCGACGCGCACGCTCCAGCTGCTAACCGAGCTCTTTTAATGTAGAGAATACTGATACATTTAAGGAGAAACATAGCATTATCTCGACAATCTCCCTTTTCTTTTACATTTTCAACTTTAATCGCCTGCTGGAAGATTCAATCGCCATTGGCGATTTTGGCGATCGGAATCGATTAACTACAATGACGTAAAGCATTTGAAAAAAGTTAGAAAAAATACATTTTCAAATAATTAAATTTAAAGCAAGGTTAAAATGTTTTTGTTTTTGTCACTTGTTAGTCGCATATTCACCGCAAAAAATGTGTGTTTTAAATTGCACGTTTATTCAAACAACACGTAAATGTCCGTAAATAAAAATTGTACTACGGGAGATCACATCATTATGTGTCCTCACATGGCTCATTACGTCTTCAATTTTTAAGTTTTTTTTTCACCATCTATTTTATTTTAATATTTGATAAACACGCAGTTTTCTTTCGACACATTCAAGTCATGCTTTCAGAGCCGCGTCATGCGAAAATGGGTCTTATGGCGCTTTGGCTAGCGTAACTCAAGCCCAATCTGCGCAATTACTTTAAATCACGCAAGGCTTTTTGTTTAATTAGGTACCTCCTGACCAGACTACGAGATACGCACAGTGAACTCTTGACCCTTATTCGATCCATGTACAATGAAGTCAAATTACCTGTTAAACACATGGGTTCACTGTCAGACATATTCAATAGTAACGTTGGTCTATTTCAGGGGGAGATAACCTCGCCCATATTGTTTTCACTCTTTATTAATGACATCGAATTAAGTCTGCAGAATGGAATACGCGCCGGCATGACATTAGAACAAATATCTATTTATCTCTTATTATTCGCAGACGACGCGGTTTTATTTTCTGAAACACAAGAGGGTCTTCAAGAGTCATTATACAATGTAGAAACCTACTGCGATAAATGGAATTTAACAGTTAACATTGAAAAAACCAAGGTCATGGTATTCCGAAAAGGGGGTTCAATCAGTAAAGCATTAAAATGGACTTATAAAGGTCAAGGACTAGAAATTGTGAACAATTTTAATTACCTTAGAATTTTGATGTCAAGTGGTGGATCGTTCGTGTCCGCAACAAATATACTATACGGCAAAGCATTAAAAGCAATGCATTCTTTGTTCAACCTAACGAAGGATATGAACGTACCATAAATATCATGTTTAATTTATTTGACGCGTATGTATCATCAATTTTAAACTATATCTGCGAAGTTTGGGGATCCATCAAAGCGGAAAATATTGAACGCGTTCACCGTAAATTTTGTAAAAGACTATTGAACGTAAAAATGTCAACAAATTCACTATCGCTATATGCCGAAGTTGGTCGATTTCCCTTGCATATCGACAGATATGTCAGGATGGTTTAATATTTTTTGAAATTACATACTGTGAAATTGTATTCTTTAACAAGTTGTAGTTTTACAAAGATTAGCAATTGAACGTTAAATAATGCTAACAATTGGTCATCCAAATTACGGGGCATTCTTAACCAAACCGGTTTCACCGATGTATGGCTATTTTCCGAATCTGTTAACAATGATCAATTTATCCCGTTATTCAAAAACAAATTACGAGACCAGTATATCCAACCTCCGCGCAGAGATTTGACTGGAACCAGCATAGCTGGATCTAATCCCTGCCATCATACACAACCACGTGATGATAGCTGAGCCACGTGATACAATAATCGCGTTTTACAGTTACAACGTCATAGAAAACAATGCCGAAAAAGAACGTGCCGTATAATTGTTTCCTTTGTTAAAACAAGAGTTTAATGTTTAACCGGAAAATAAGAGCCATATATGTATAATGATCTAAACTCCCTGCCGTTATTACCAACTAAGTCATAATAGTCGAACCACGTGGGCGTCTTACAGTATCAACGGTTATTTTTAAATTTGTCAACAGTTATTTTTACTTTTTTAATTAAAGTAATTTTTTTTATTATGAACCTAAACTTATACACTATTTTCAAAATATAAAATAAAATAATATTCATTTTCATAATATAATACTTAAAAAAATGAAATAACATCCTACCGAATCTGGTAGGATTTTCTTGTGATGGCAGAGGTTGTATGTGAGAGCATGGAACGACAACTCTGCGTGGAGATTGCAGTATATCACCAACTGGGATGTCAGTGTGACGTCGCGTACCTCAATGATCCTATATAAGGACTAAAACCAGTATTAGAAAGATCATCGTATCTTGATATTGTTGAAAACAAAAAAACTAAACATAGGAACATTAATGCAAAATTACATTTTTCCTCTCACAAATTATCAATAGAAACGGGCAGACACCAGAATATTGACAGAGATAAACGCAAATGTATATTATGTAACCCAAATGACATCGAGGTTGAATTTCACTTTGTTCTTAAATGTCCTTATTATAATGATGTTAGGAATGCATTATTTCCGAAATATTATAGAATCCGGCCAAATATGTTCAAGTTTATAAAACTACTTAATAGTTCAAACAAAACTGTTTTAAGAAAGCTAGCCATGCTTCACATGCTTAATTTAAAAAAAACCTATTCTGTTCTGTTCTGTTCTGTTCTGTTCTGTTCTGCTGAACCACAGCTACGCTAGCCGAATGTGGCATAAGACCCATTTTCGCAAGACGCAGGTCTTTAAAAATATTTTTGTTATAAGAAATGGAACATCTTAGCACAATACCTTTCGAAAAAAAAATGAAGTCAAACTGTGTTATTTATAGCAAACAGGCAAATTTCGGTAGCCTTTTCAGTCTTTAAAGAACGATTTCCATACATACTGAACGAGTACGGCAAGCATTTGTGGTTAGATAATAAAACGATTTCCATCTTATCATAACACTACATTTACATATTATTTCTGTACTTTTTGTTTCCTCATCACTACTGTGTTATTAACCACCGTCTATCATCACCACCGGAAATAGATAACCAACGAAGCGAAAGAAAACAAACCAACCATGGAGAGAAGTGAGTATTTACCTAAATTAGCTAATAAGTACTCGCTCCTGGATAACCAGTGCATGTTATGCATCTTACTGAAAGATTAATATGTTTAAAAATGTGTATCTATATTGCAAGTCATATTGATGAAGCGTTATTTACACAAATTTATGCTTGGTACCGGTTTGAAATTGGTACTTCTTGAAGAAACAGCTTTTCTTTTATGATTACATGGTTTGTCATCATGTATGGAGTTGAGTTCCTATTCTTATAGGCAATTTATTCCATCTTAACGCTATTTTTGATATTGGCTTGATTATTGTTCGTGGAAAGATATTCAAATAAAATAGCTGTAGTGTACGGCGAATAGTTGTTTATGGCAAAAGTCGTGAACGGTGAATAGTTAAAGTCATGTACGGCTAATAGTTGCAGCGTATTGGCATTTTAGCACTAGTCTGATAACTGATTATAATCAAATAAATAGAATAGTAAACTTTCCCCATTCATGTTAAATCATTTTAATGTTTAACCCATTTTACCACGCCTATGCAGTAAACTGCTATTTTTAGTGGTTGCAAATACCATTTTCAGGCGAAAACTCGTTATGATTTATGACCAAAACATGCACTGCGTTAACTTTAACACGTTAACTAGTTATCTTTTAAAATAGAAGCCATCCACAATATAGAGTTATGATAAAGAGGAGAAACCAGAATGAAGTATATGCCACTGCAAACCGACGTTTGAATACGGTGAGCAACCCCAGCAGACAAGATGCTTATCAGCTAGTCGGTGGGGAATTTCCAATAATTGATATAGTCACCCCAGAAAATTCATAGACTCTTCATTATTAGATTTTGAATCTTAATGAAATTATATAGACATTAATATGCATTAAATTTGCTTTCCAATTAATATAGTTTCAATAAAGTATCCATTGATGATGCATTGCAAAAACAGAAGTTAAGTCAGATAATATTATTAATCTTACAGATCACAATCTTTTCATTTTTGGACGCGCTTTTTTGACACGTACTATTTTTTTCCTTTTTCAGGGTCACATAACTTTCATGAATTTTAATGATTTGTACATGTTTAGACTCGTATATGATTGGTCTACAAAAATATACTTGAATCATTGCACTATCTTAACTGGTGACAGAAAAAATAGGCCCCAAAGTTGTCGCAAATTAAAATGATTTTAAGAAAATATGTTTTCAAGATACATTCTTAAAGTCAGGTCTTTGCCCTTAAAAAAAAAATTCTTTGTTTTTGCCCCCCCCCCCCCCCGCATTTATACGCAAACACAGCACACGGACTGAAATTTAAAAAATGGCAACGCAATCTGCGTTTGCGGTTGAACGCTACAACGATGTGAACAGAAAGTAAACTGAGTTCCAATAATTACACGAGGTGTATATCAAATCCACTGGAATCCACTTGTAAGTCAATATTTTATCGATTCATCTTGATTTTAAAACATAACTAAGATGAAATACACTAGAATCGTATTAAACTAAAATACGGACCGAACAATGGTCGATCGATGTAGCCGGTGCCCGTAACTCAAAACATTTTTTAAATATAAACGATGCACCAGACGTATTCTTTGGCCGTAAACGGTCTCATCGTAAAAAACATAATTGTATTTATTTGTTTTACACCAAGATGGCCACGTATTTGCAAAATGTTCAATTAGTTTCCCTTACAAACTCAACACAATTCGCCTTACACAATTTAATTTTATTTTGCGATACGCCGTGCACATCAGGTTCTATTCGCCGTACACAACGAAGTATATATTTTAGCCAAACATTTGCATACTAACTAGATGTTTGGACTGAAGCTTGCAAAACCGACATTTTTTATAATTTTATTTGCACAACATTGAAACATTCGGCAAAATTAGTATACTTTACTCGAACAAAAGGAAAAAGATGTCCCGATGAACTTAACTTGCGGTACCAGGTAGCTGATGACTGATCTATTTCAACCCTCGAATGTATTAGTAAAGAACTCAATCTACTTACGATAGAAGTTTAATATGTCAACTTTTGATTTGTCACTTAGTTTTTGGAAAACGTTCGCGATAAAAATGGTACAACTTATTCTTTTCACGAGCACTACCTCTTGGGTGATGTTTACTTTCGCTTCGCTGGTCATCTATTTCCGGTGGTGACAGTTTTAACGTTTATCGATAGTCCATTATGTCTTCTCCGGACCATTTAGTGACCGAATACCGAGTCAAAGTGCGAAGTATTATTTCAACATATATCAAACACAATAATATCGAAAATAAACCTTTTAGTTGTTTCTGCTGAGTTTAAGCGAATATGGATAAATTATTTAAGATTGTCACGATTTTTCTCAATTAACAGCGTATTTGGCCAACAACACAGGCTTATTAAATACAATTATTCTGATTTATTTCACAATGTCATTAGCATCAAAAAAACTGTCTTGTATGCACTAGTTGAAATTCTTAAGAAAAATTGTTTTGAAAAGTTATTTGAAATAAAGCACAACTTGTCGTTGTGTTTACATCCATTAAAGTTTAATTAAGAACCCCACAAAGTCACGTGATCCTGCACCCTGGCATAGATATTTACTACGGTAAATGCAAAAACCGATATCTTGGTGTTATTTTCAATTATCTTAGTTTAGCGCCTGCACTCCGGAAATGTACGGAATAAGGTGATATTGCGGGACCTTCATAATAGGTGTAAAACGTTTACTACTTATTTTGTACAACGTGCTAGTCTGCGGGTCTGTGGTTGAATTATCATGATTATTTTTATGTAAACAAAGAAAGTACATAAAACGTAAAGAAAAATACATATCAATATGCAAGTTGTACAATAAATGGATAAATAGGTATTCTAAAATTACTTGTCGCGTGTTTTCGTGTTGTTGATTTTTAACAACAACAAAAAATAAATAGATTTACTACCAAAACTATACTATTTGGGATGCATGTAAATCAATTTTAATATCACCGCAAACATTTTTTGCTTCAATCGGAATGAAAGTCTAAACCTTGTGGAGCATTACAAATGCGTCATTATAATTTCGATTTCACTTTATGATATCTATGAATGGAACGTCTGTAAGACAGGATTGTGATATCGATTATTTGAATACATGTATATAACATTGCTATAGAAATCATGTAAATAATGTTTTCAATCTTTGACAAAATTGAGAAATTCGGATGGGAATATTGAAGAGGATTGTGCTGTATATGGAGCGATGTTATATTACGATGTAACCTTTTCTCGGTCATAAGATATCCTGAAAATGGCTATATGCAACCAGCATAAAACCAGAACAGCCTGCCAATAAATGATGCTGCTCATCATTACCATAGGGTTTGAAAAGAAGCTTTTAAACTTAAATTTAGTTAGAAAGGTCTTTAATTAAATTTGATCTTTAAAGAAACCACAAACGCGTCGTAGTGGGTATCTGAGTTGTAAATGGTTGAACTACAGGATTCAAGAGATATAACCTACATTTCAAGTTCCCTACCTTATGTAAGAGTTATGTCCCTTTATAGAACATACTCGATTATTTAACATTTAAAATCAGTTAATATACAGTGGAACATCATTGAGTCTGACAACTATGGCTTCCAAGTTCTTCCATGAATACTATTGCCAACGGCCCTTATGGGTGTGATCTGGTTTCGATTTGTTATTTACTGTAGGTCTGATCTCAAACCGAGATACGTTTAATTTATGTTGCAACTGTTTTGCACGTAGGATCTCGCGTTGACGCAATCAACATAAACTATATGATATAATAGTGCAATGTGAGATATCTCACACCTCGGAAGGCGCATGTTCATGTACAACTTAAACATTTCACTGTAGGAATCAGTCTGGATATTTGATTCGTGGAAAGTTTTTCAACGATTTCTCATAGCAGAGCAATTTACTATTTAATAATAAGAATTAGTTATGTCTCCCAATGATCTAAAATCGTGCGATACCACAAAATT
Source organism: Dreissena polymorpha (assembly GCF_020536995.1). Taxonomy (NCBI): domain Eukaryota; kingdom Metazoa; phylum Mollusca; class Bivalvia; order Myida; family Dreissenidae; genus Dreissena; species Dreissena polymorpha. The sequence continues at coordinate 68,783,557 of NC_068367.1, read as the reverse complement.
TACAATCTCTGTCATATTCGTTTCAAAGACACGTTAAATAACTGGGACAAACTGTTCAAACACACCTTGTTTCGATATAGACTTTTGTCATCTAACAAATAAATGAACAAACTGAAAAAGGTGAATTAGTTCAATCAGACTTCATTTTTTTTAAATCAATTGTTTGCATGAAGACATAAAAGTAGATGTGTGCAATATGTATGTAATATAGTTGAACGGAGAATTGACATGTACATATTTTTATGAAATGTGTATTGCAGATTACTGCAATGCAAACTGCACGGCAAAGAGGTCGGTTATGTTTCTGAGCTTAACGGTAGTTCATACCACTTTTTTAAATTCAGGTTAATAACACTTGATAGGATTTCTCGTTTACACGCCTAACAAATTTACACATTAAATGAATTAAAACGTTTTTTTACTAAACATTTTAGAAAGAAGTGAGGTTTGGAAATTTAGTGGCAAATTAACAATGTACAGGCTACTACAATTTATATACATGTAGTTCATAGTGTTAGCACTCTCATTTTGTAAGCAATTTTGCTTTGCAAAATTGTTTAAAACATTCAGTTACTATTTGTACTGCCTGTTCATCTTACGGTCACTATGGGGCACTAACATATTTATGAGTTTCGTTTAACCCTTAAAGCGCTGGAGCTGAATTTTAAAGGCCTTTGCAAACAGTTTGGATCCAGATGAGACGCCACAGAACGTGGCGTCTCATCAGGATCCAAACTGTTTGCTATTCTGATAGTATTCTTTGAAAAAAATCGAAGAAAATGCTAATTTTAGAAATTCTGCAGACGACATTTTAGCAGACGACAAATTTCCCAGCATGCAAAGGGTTAATCAAGTTTCATCCTTGGTAATGAAGAGCGTGTACACTTAACTACTCGTTAAAATAACTTTCCTATTGCATTAATGCAACCTGAAAAACAGGTGAACGATGTAAGCACTGATGTGTATAGTCATATCACAGGTTTGAACTATTAATGTTGTTTAAATGAAAATATGAAAACAAACCGAAAATGCATGTCACATACTGTACTACTTATAATTGGTTTCTTTGTTAGGCACTTCAGTCTATATTACGTTTTAAATGAGTACGTATGCCACTGTCCAAAATGTACGTACCTCAGATTCGCATGGCCGGTAAAAGAAACAAATGTCAAAACTTCATGGTGTTTTGAATATTACATGTCCATACAGCGAAACTACAGCTGCAACAACAGGAGAGAACCCTAACTTAAGTATTTAAGCATTTATTTACGTACAAATCGTCATACAGAATTTAAATTCTCACTTCGCATCAGTGTATTACTCAGAACAGCTAGCTTAACTATCATTTGATACTTGTTCATATCATAACAAAGGTTCAACATTATGGTCAGTTCAATTTGGCTTGCATATTAAGTAGTGTTTAATATCGAATTCAGAAACTAGTTCTTTTCGCTTTAAAATCACTGATCGAGTCATTTAACCCATTTAAGTAAACATAAACGCACATTTCCTCCATATCAATGATTATTATCAACATACATTATGAAAATAATTTTTTTAAATCAGTTAGTTGGAGGAACAACCAGCATGAATTTAGTGTTTGTTTAATATCGTCATATATTTTCGTGATATGTTCGCGATCGTTATGTTTTACCAGATCTGGTTTCAACTATTCTTTTATTATGACAGATATTGATTCAGTCATTTCAGTGACAATATCTTTTTATCAATTGAAAACTAATTTTAATTTGAAACTTGCAATCTGACAAATAAAATAGATGCTATCCATTGTAATATATTTACAAGCAAATAAAATGAATTAGTGAGTGAGGGAAGGAGTGGGTCGTCGAGTGAGTGAGTGTTTAAGTGAGAGATTAATGAGAGTAAGTGAGACTTATACAATACTTTATGAATCTAAATTAAAGTATATGTATAATGTAAGTGCAAAAGCTTGTAATACATGTACCTACAGAACAAGACACTAAAACGTTTACATTTCCGGCATTAAATTGTTATAGAAAGTATTAAATCATGATGGCAAAGATTTACAAGGTTTACAGGGACAACGATTAATGGCTTGAACTTAACTCCAAATCAAATGGTCCATATTTATTTTATATAACAATTGGGTCTGACACTTTTTACCTTCCAGAGGATTTTAACTTGAGGTGTGGAATGTTATCTTTAATCCTTTGCTCCAACGTTGTCCGCATTGGTTCCATTTTGAGCTGCGTCAGTATACTATCACTTATCCACGCTGATCTGTCCGCTTTGATTTCTTTTCATTCAGAAAATGCAATTAATTATTAATAATTACAGTAAGACCATCGGCAATAATCCTTAACTTTTTATACCTGAGACGATTGATGAAGTTAACACCAACATGTTTTAAAAAACAACTTTGTGCTTCTGCTTATGTTAGGATGATGCGTTAATTAAGTGAGTTTTACTATATTGACACGTAACGATAAGCATTGTATTTATGCACCATGCTACAGTGTATTATGTGATTGGTTTAGATAGGTGTCGATAAATCAGCCGTGGAATACCCAAGTGCACGAATCAAACCCGGTATATCTCGAGCTCCAACAGGCTTTACGACAGGAACCTGTTTGATTTTGCTGAATACAAAGCATATAGATATTCTCTCTGCATGCGTCGTGCTTTGACAACAAGAGTGGCTTTTTATTTTCATCTAAATGTTTTCAATTTTTGGTTGAGCAATTCGGTTTCTAATATTCATGCAATCTTAACAATTAAGCTCGATTCGTTAATAATAACTGTACAAACAAGATTGAGGACATCATATACCATGGGTATTCATCATTTCTTCGCATGCATAGTTTGGATTAATTTTATCGTTCAAGGTTTGTTCTTTTTATTTGCCTCATTGACGTTTGAATGTCTAAATATCGGACACAACAATTGTATGTTATCTTTTTTATTGATCACATATATAGCACATTTACGCACGAGTAAAGCATGTCACGGTGTATGTTAATGCATCTTCCGCCATATACAGTGTTGTACGTGTAATGCAACCGTATCGAATCATCAAACACAAAAATGTTTGAGATAATAAGTCAGTGAACACATTAAGGGAATAGAATTTATGAATGTGTGTTGATTAATTTGTATTTTACGGAAAAAACATATGATACAAGTTTTTAGTAATTTCTTTTCATTTAATGCTATTTTCATGGTCTGACATCGGTATTAATTAAATAAAAGGCCGGATACAATTCTCTTATTTCTCATTGTGAAATACATTTCCGTACTAGCACAGTGGACCGTTTCAATAAGCTGACATCGTTAATATTCGCATCATTACGCGGTTATGCTTGCATGTGAATATTATCGTAGTTCGATAAAAGAATTGTTCGGAATTTAAACATGTTTTTTGCGTTTGTGACTTTTTTCTTTTTAACGAAAGAAACTACTAATGGATGGTGGGGAGCTGTGGTGTTCCGATGAGTTGTATCATTCTAGTTTGTAATCAATTGTATACCACTCGTGTATGGTTGATGAATAAAACGTCTCACAATCAACTTGTGCGATTAAACATACTGGACCACAACAGTAAATTTATATTTTCTTGTTTTAAATCCACCAGGACATTTGTTCGCATAAAGCTATTTAACGCAGTTCCAGATGAATTAAAACACGATTTGAAATGACAACGTATTTCATCACGCATAAGTTTTCCTATAAATGTCAGACTGAACATGTTCCCAGGAAAAGAACATGTGTAAGTATTTTAAGCTAGTAACACATTGCAATATAACGTCCGACCAAATTATGACAGTAAAATAGGTCATGTTTCTAATTAAGGTTTGCAAAAGTGATTGCCGCAGGAGTTGGCAAATGATATATTGATTTGGTGTACACTGTTTATCTAGTTTTACTTTGGACATTCATTGTTTTAATGAATAATACCATTGGTTTGGCGAAATAGCTAGCACTGTCGGCGCGGTATCAACCAGCATATCCGGTTCAGTAACCACTTCCGCGCCGCCCGCGTGTGTGGGCGACTGGACGTCGTGGATGGACATTGATGCTAGATGTACGAACGCCGACAAAGTCCCCGTCCCGTGCAACGATTACAAGATAAGATACTTCTGCGACTGCAAAGGTAAAGCAATACTAGAATATTTGACCTTAAGATAAAGAGAAGACTAAGCGATACGTAATTCTAGTAATTGTATCATTAAATCGGGTATATTTTAGAAAACGATTTCCAAATTGAGCTTTTAAAACAAACTACGAACATAAAATTCGCATCATGCAAATGATACATATTTGTGTATAAGACAAAGTTTGCTGCTATAGTCGGATTTGACCCATTTCAGGTAATAAAACTTTCTTGAAATTATTGCAACAACTCTAATGCGGATCATTTCTAATTTTCTATTTTGTCTTTTTTCTTAATGGTCAATGCATCCTATTATTTACTATTTTTCTGAACATTACTGTATATATCATTACCAACTCTACAAGGCGGCCGTTATGGGTCTAACACTCAATCACTAACTCCATCGGACGGACCTACCGGAAATCCATACCTCGGTAAGACCTCGCTAATCAGAAAAAACAAACACTAAGACCCGGCTTAGATTTGCACATTTGAATCCATGATGGTTTTATTAAATTTAATTAAATACTCAAAGAATGGCTTACATCTTGCTTGTTTTCAATACCGATTGTGTCGCCAAAGATATGTAGTATAACACTAACATTTCTTAGTTGAATACGACATTAATTTACGATTTTCAACTGTTTCGTGCGGGCATACAAATTTAAATAAGTTGGTTTCATTATCCAAGCTGGTAAGCAACTCTGTAGATTGTAAACACCTTAGCACTGTTTTCATTTACCGTGAAATAGTTTATAAGTTTCAACCTTTGTACATGTATTGATATTTCAACTAATCGGTTAATACATATTCCAAAGGTATGGCAATTATCTGACGCACACACTTCTTTCTTCCACAGTTGCCTGCACCAGCAAGTGGACAAGCTGGCTCAATAGAGACAAACCGAAAACTGGCGACGGTGACAGGGAAGTCATGACTCAGGGAGAACTAGCAGCCTTCTGTCCGGTCGGCAAGATCACCGCTGTGGAATGTCAGACAGTGGACGGCATCGCCCCCCTACAGTACAGGAGAAGTAGCGCAGTGCACTATGAAGGGCGGCTCCGTGTGTCTGAACGGTGACAATGACCCGATCACGTGCAGTGACTACCAGATCAGATACTACTGCAAGTGTGAAGGTAATTGCCGTTAGGAGAAACTGTGGTTTCAAATGCACTCAGCTCCTCAGTATGATACAATTAAACCCATGTATGCCTAGTGGACTCTCCCATCCTTCTAAATTGGATCAATTTATTTCCAAAATTAGGGATGTCTGGTATACTTATTTCTATATAGAGAATATTTCTTACAGAAATTCCTTTAAGCAAACAGCGCAGACCCTGATGAGACGCCGCTTTTTGCGGCGTCTCGTCTGGGTCTACGCTGTTTGCCAATGCCTTTTTTCTAGACGCTAAGCATACATGGGTTAAAACATTCACAGGCGTTCAATAATGTTTGACGAGCTTATTAAGCGTGGTTATAAGTCCCCTGACGTATTACTAATTACCACAATCGCTGTTAAGGCAGATCGACATGGGATATTTACACTGTAGACCAGACTCGAAATCATTTCTGTTCTCTCTATCTGTCTTTGTATCATTCAGGATGTGAATTGACCATTTTTGGATGTTAATTTTAATTTTTGATTGAATCACACGAGTTTCAAATTAACTCTAAAATTAATTGTAATTTATGTTTAAGTATTGTAGCAGTTATAATTTGGTATTTTTTATCTTTCTCAAGTGGTGACATATTATACTTTCTCGTTCTCAATATCTGTGCTACAGAATTGCCCACCCTGCCAGGCGGCCATATTGGGTCCAACACGCCCACATTAATTCCTCCTGGCGGACCTACAAAAACACCATACCTTGGTAAGACATGTCTTTGGCCTAAAACTAAGAAAAATATTTAATTGCTTGTCCGAATGAAATGCCTATAGTCTTTTTAAGCGGAAAAGATGAAAATCATTGAAAAAAATACACAAATTGCATATAAAATGTCAACATTTCATTGGATAGAAACCAAAAATAGCCGTGTATAGTAATTTTTCTTGTGGAAATATAACGGAACTAAACAATTATTAAATTGAATGTATTTTCATTATAGACAACGGCTCTGCAACCAACCACATATTTTCCACAACACCAACAGAGGCTCCAGTGCCGTGCACTAGCCAGTGGTCAAGTTGGATCAACACGGACACCCCGGACAGCGGCGATGGCAATAGAGAGGTGCGTCAATATTACCCCTCAAACGCGTTCGCAACATCAATACATGTTTCTTTTATTTGTTTAAATGATTGCGCACGCTGATTCTTGTTGACAGTTTGAGTCAAAATGTACCGTTTCCAAATCCTTGCTGGTCAATGAGCGTATGGCTCAATGAGGCTGGCAACATTTGCTATATGCCATATGCACGAAATAATAAACTGATGTTTTATCGCACAGATCTAACAATGTCTTAGTTTTGAAACGCTACACATCGGTAATGCTTAAGTGTGATAGTATTATGGGACACACAGTCATGGCTATGTATGTATTTATGAAATACACAAATTTACAACTTTCTTGTGCTAAACTACTGTACCGAGAGCTTATCTCAGTCTCGGTTTAGAAACATGATTATATTGACAACATGGATATATAAACATTATTGTTTGTTCCCAAAACAAATAGTGAAGTGCGTTTACTTTATTTTCCGCTTGCAGTCGTGGACAACTGTTTAGCGTTTGGCCTTCTGTCCGGCTGGCAAGATCACCGCTGTGGAATGTCAGACAGTGGACGGCATCGCCTCCTACAGTGCTGGAGAAGTCACGCAATGCACCATGGAGGGCGGCTCCGTGTGTCTGAACGGTGACAATGACCCGATCCCGTGCAGTGACTACCAGATCAGATACTATTGCACTTGCGAAGGTTATTACTTATTATCAGTTCTCTGTTAATATAAAATTGCTCAACCATGTTATAATTGACAAACACACACTGAAAATCTACCAGACAGACAGCATCCATATATACATGTTTGTAAGAAATTATCAACACATGCGTATGTATTTGTCGTTTGGCGAATGGTAATATTGTTTGTGCCCTTCACGAAAACACACACATTTAAATATTATACTCTAAATCGTACACGTTTTTCTTCTTAACGTCGTCTTAAACACAAAAGTTGTTTACTATTTTCAGCCCATCCCACCAATCCTCCGGTTACCATTTCACATGGAACGCCAACCCCAACGCCTGGAGTCACCACAAGAACTCCAACAGTGACCGGTATAGAAATGTGAAGCTGCTTTCATTTACCTACAGAATAGTGAATGTGCAACGATAAACGATGGGCGACGCTTCTCGGAGTTTTTTTTTAAATTAGTAAAACGTTCATTGTATCCTGTTGGGTGTATTATTTACCTAAATTACCATTTTTCTGCGTTTGATGGTGCAGAGCATAAGTACTGTGCTTGCTTTAGCAAAATTGGTATTTCTCACTAAGAATACGATTTAGGAATAAGACATGACCATGTTTGGAAATCTTTACGTAAATAAAACTGAATAATGCTGTTCCCTTCAATAGTTTTTACTCTTTCGTGTCACAATCATATATGAAATACATCTATGCAGTTTGTGTAATTATCAAAAGACACGATAGACACGACGTGCATCGCAAATGCGGTTTCGTAATTTAAGCATACACGCACAGTAATAAGAATTGTATACCCATTTTCAAATAATTAGATTGTCAAATTGCATTGTGGTTTCAAGTAGCTACGCCATACCGCACGAATGTTACTGCAACAGCCACTGGCGTCCCGCTAGCATGTGTCGGCGCTTGGTCGTCATGGATCAACACGGACACCCCAGATGGCGACGGTGACGTTGAGGTAACATAAACGTAATTTATAACCTGGAATAAAACTCATTAAATCGAACTTTGATTATATAATAGGAAGTATGACTAGATCTTTTCAGGAAATATCCTGAACGTTCTTTTCGGTTTATATATTTTATACATGTGTCTATTTATATCGGTTAGTCTGGTGTTGAAATTTAATTTTCAAGCAAATGCTTTCAATAATTCGAGTATGAACTTTTGTACTTACAATTGTATGTCTTAAGAAGGCGGTTTATTTGACATTTCAGTCGTGGAGCGTCGTCCAGAAGTCCGTGTTCTGCCCGATGGGCAAGGTGACCTCTATCGAGTGTGCGACTGTGGACGGTATCGCATCCTACAGTACCGGTGAAATACAGCAATGCACGCTGGAGACCGGATCTAGATGCATGAACGACGACAACTTCCCCGTTCAGTGCAGTGATTACAAAATCAGATACTTCTGCGACTGCAAAGGTGTGCACGTGTATTTGCTTCTGGGTTTACTCCGAAAATTAAGTTTGAGCCGCTCTATGGGTTTAATGCGCAGTACGCAACGACTTATCCTGGACGACTCTTTACGCTTTTATGGAATCAATAATCAAGTTAATGCCAATGTATCGCCCAAATTATCCTTTGCACAGGATAATCTGAGACGATATATTGTAGTACGACATATTAAGGGAATTTGCATATATAAGCACTAAATGACATATATTGTATATACATACTTGTGCTTTAATACATTACCTGTTTTATAACGTCAGCATTTTATGCTACACAACTTTATTGCATCGTCATTAAATCGACGCAAATAAGTGGCCCATGCGGATGTACCAACAGGAAAATAAAATGAGTGTTTCAAAATTCCAGTTCAACCGACTCTACCCGCAACTGTCGGCTCCAACACACCAACATTGACTCCTCATGGTTCTACCCAGAATCCATATAAACGTGAGTTGTTTGCAGTTGTTATGGTCAGTTTCAACTAAAATGTAAGTTAAATGCAATTGTTTGTTTTCGTATAAATCAAACATGTCGTACTCGAAGTGGATCTAAGATTCCAATTATCATATCACTATCGTAATGATATAAATCAATCAATAAAGTACTAGTAATTGATAAAATATTTACTTTGTGATTACTTCCTAATTAGAATGCATTCAGTTATATGTTCGTTAAAATAAATATATACTTCAAACTGTTTAGTAAGTGTATGTCACAACAAAAATAAATAGACGAACCAAAATAAATACACAAATAATTTATTAATTTATTTTACTTTTGCCTTCGTGCCTGAAAAAAGATCATCTTATAGATCAAATTATATATATCTAGTTTCCATATGATCTGGATCTCAACGCGTGTGTACATTTCTATGACTCAGAATTGACCACCAGCCAGACACCATTGCCATGCACCAGCCAGTGGTCATCCTGGATCAACAAGGACAAGCCCGACACCGGTGACGGCGACCGAGAGGTGGGTAACCATAGAACATGCATCGTTGTTAGGTTGTGACGGGATATCTATATTATCTGAACTATTCAAATCATTCAAAGGTTGAAGTAATCATGCGTTAATCGTTTCCATCAAAAGCTAGGTACATTTATGTAATGTATTATCGTTGGCAACTAGGAATGATAATAAGCCCTTTCATTACTAGAGTGATTGCAAGATTGTTACACATGCTAATAAGCCCTTTCATTACTAGAGTGATTGCAAGATTGTTACACATGCTAATAAGCCCTTTCATTACTAGAGTGATTGCAAGATTGTTACACATATTTTCGTTGTGAGTCATGTAAGACACAGACAAAAAGATAAAAGATAACTGTTTACCCGAAATTATAATCAAAATATATTCTGCCTTACACCAGACAGTTGATCCCAAATTGCGTCCGCACTTTTAGTCGTGGACCGCTGCTCAGCGCTCGGCCTTCTGTCCGGCTGGCAAGATCACCGCTGTGGAATGTCAGACAGTGGACGGCATCGCCTCTTACAGTACTAGGGAAGTCACGCAGTGCACCATGGAGGGCGGCTCCGTGTGTCTGAACGGTGACAATGACCCGATCCCGTGCAGTGACTACCAAATCAGATACTATTGCAAGTGTGAAGGTATGTTTGTATGTATATAGACTTATATAATTAGAACGAATTAGACACGTGTTCGTGTTCTTAGAAGTTTACAATATACGTTGACATTTTTGTTATAAAACACCCGACGTATGTAGAGCCTGATATTCTTTAAATGTAAATTTATCACATTATTGAACACATATTTTTCTTGTTTGTGGTGACGTTATATTGGAGTGTAAAACTAATTTATTACTAGCATCAACAACATTACATGGTCATTCGATGGTCTTTTCTTAAAGCACGTTTTACAGTTAATAGAGAAATTCATAAGGGCCATTTATCATCCTCAGATGGTGGCCCTCAATCAATTGTGTTCAAATGATGCCCCATGGGGCCGTATAAATCTTTAATTATGACACCAAGCCACGATATATTATGTTCATGATTTCAGCTAATTTTGTTGGTTTGTACTGACTTCTAGGTAATGCTCACCTGATTTCTAAACTAAAATGTAAGTATTGTTTAAATGAACGCAACTCGAAACTAACTCTAAATCAAAATAAGTTTTCGATTTAAAACCTTTGAATTATGTTAATCAAAGCGCTGAAAGCATTGAATTTGTACGCTATTGCATAATCTTAGACGCGACTCAGTTTTCAAAATTATGTTACAGCTTTTTGTATCGCACGTTTGAAATGAACAAAACCCATTCAAATTTATAAAGAGTGTGTCTTAAAGCACGGGTCGAATTGTGGGTGCACTGTTTATCCTAATAGTTATGTTATAGAGATAACTTAGACAAAATAACAACAATATGTCTCTTTTTCTTTCGCAATTGGTTCCTGCAACGGCAACCATCTTTAGAATGTCGGTTTCCTTGCTAGATAATAACTAGCCTAGAATCATGTACATGTTGTGTTATGTGTATCTAATATTTTAATTATTTTCTTTAAATTATTGAGCAACAATTTTGCCGACATGACAAATTACATAACGTAGAAAGATGAGCCGCCTCTGTACGTTACTTATGACGTTATTTTGGTCCGTTATGACTCTTTAAAAAAAAACTATAAAGTCATGGATAACGACATTTATTTTATTGCTGAGCACTTTTTCTCACGCATAGACTCGCATAATCCCAACTGGATCGATTCCCCAAGGCATCCGTATCAGCGCAACTCTTATCAATTACTGCATACTTACTTCTTTTCTCGTCGCTGTTCAATGCCAGATTATCCCGTACATTCCATTTTAAATAGTAAACTCAAGAATTTCATAAACATAAACATTCACCTTTTTTCTTAAGTAGCAAATTAAGTTTTGGCATATGTGACAATTTAAAGATGTGATGAAATAATGTCCAATCGAGACGGGGTTTTCCAACTGAACACACGTATGTCGCCAGACTTGCTGTTCAATAAATACACCAACACATTTCACGTGACGTTGTACACGTCTTCATAGTTTTCGCGCGCTTTTTACTGAGACAAAGAAACCGCAAAAATACACGAAGCACTGTTTATTTGAAGCTACAATTTGTTAATGTGGCGTTGACAATAATATTCAGAAGCGAGTTTCGGATTACAAATTTATTTATGCCAATTCGAGAATTCGACAAAATAATTTAGTGGTATGTAATGAATTCAACTTTAAGTTATTAAAATTCTTTACGTCAAATATATGATTTAATTGTATTTTGAATGTAGTGCGCAATTTCCACGAGAAGAGCAAATGTGGAATAAATCTCTTGCTCAGAAAAATTCCAGTGGTCAGGGCGGGAATCGAACCAGGGTCCTCTCGTTTACTACGCCAGCGATCTACCATTACACCACTGTGCCGACTCATTTATCGACTGCATAATTTTACTGCAGTTATACAGGCCTACGAGTGCTGTCGCTAATGCGAAGCGTGCACTCTCATTGGCCAATATCGATTGTTTACAACGACGCTCCGCCCAGCGTACCTAAGCTCATACTGGCTTGCAAAACTCGCTACATTACAGTCGATTGGTGTATAGCGGATTTTAGTGAGTAACGGATAGCTTAAACGTTTTTTGCAAAATACTTTCATTTATGTTAAGATTTATAGTTTTCTATTTGAATACAAAAAGCCTATCATTGTTAAGTCGATTCATGTTCTAGTTGATGTGTGACCTTTTCGACATTATTTTAAGGGAGACAACTCTGAGTGGATTAAGTGAGGTCGGGGGGGGGGTACTCGATCATCTACTGCAGTGCGTCTGCATAGAGTTCTGTGTTGATGCAATTATAACTTCCCAATAATTTGCAGATATAACTTATATGGTATGATTTTTTTGTAATTTGTTATTAGCTTAGTATCTTTGATTTAAAACCACTGGCATGTTTCAATAGGAAAGACATGTGTCTATCTAGGTTTAATGGTTTAATTACTGAATGCATGGTGTTTACGTTGAAATGAGACTCGAAGTCCTTAGCTATCCGTTATACACCAATCGACTGTATTTGTACGCTATCGCGTCCAAATAAAAAATTGAAATATTGCTAAAATATACTGTTATTTGTTGCAATAATTATAGTTAATGTGACATTAAAGTGACATTAAACGTACTTGAAACTTTGAAAATTACATTTTATTTAGATCAAAATAACATTTATACGATTGTTGAATAAGAACACCATCTTTTATATTCGGCGGAAAAACAACAACATTCGGATCGTCAACCATACAACAGCATATCATAATACATGTTATTGGTCCTATAACTGTCGATACACTCATTGCAGTGCTTACCTCCTCGTCATAGGTCAACAATTACCAGTCAGTTGAAATTTAAATCATACGATATTAGGAAGGATTCAAGTGTGTAACTTTTTCTCATTTGAAACAAAGCAGTGAATTTTCTGGATATCCGAACCGTAATGTATGATTAACAATCAAACGCCAAAAGTCAACAGAAGATAACTATTTGCAACCATAAATATTGTAACAAACATTTTAATCGATTTTTCATCACGAGGTGTACTGACGGCAGATATTTCAGATTTCTTCATTACCAGGCATATAGCGTAGAGTGTGCAGTGACATCTTAGTTTTACTGTACTTGTATTTTCTATTCAGCCCGCAATGATTCGTCGGGTGCCGGCAATCCGCTGTCGGTGCAGAACACTAAACTGTCGTCGTCGGCGGATGTTACACACGCGGGCGGATGGGCTTCCAAGTAAAGTGTCGAGTTTCTTTAAATATAAATAATACTTGAAGCCAAATGTGATCGATATATATAAGTGGCCACCGGGTGTGATCGAATAAAATGCTTTACGTAGAAGTCAATTAGTGCTTAACTGTTGTCAAATAATTATTTACATGTCGCAACTTTCTACGATGGTAATCTTAAAGGGCATTTAAAAGGGCGATGTTGCCAGCGGTTAGTGAAATGGATCACATGCCAATAGCTGTACCAAGCGAGCGTATAAATAATGAAATATATTGCACACTAATAATAAGCGTACGTATTTGGTTCAGTACATGATCACCATGGAAAACAGCAAAACAAAATATGGCCTATGTGGGTAAAAATGGTATCGCATTAGTTTAAAACACTAATATTTGGCTTAAATACTCATAAACAAAACTCATGGGGGGGGGGTGTGTGTACGGGCGCTGTCTGCGTTTAATTTTGGGCAGTTGCAACTGACTGACAAAATGGCGTCTGTTTTAGGCTAATTATTGAATGAGGAACGTTCTTTTCGCCTTTTAAGCCACTTCATGTATATAAAATGATATTTATTTGAAATAAAAACGCCCATTCGATTCTACAAAGGTCACGAAATTAAAAAACATATTTATTGACATTTTTTTTCTTTAATAACGATATACGATCTTGCAACTTAAAAATAGAGAAAAACGAAAATCATAGATCCAAATCGGTATACGCATTTAAAACAAATGAAAAGTTTTTAACAGGATGGAAATATCATGCCTCTTCTACAAATATGCCGAAAAAGACGCCATTGTGTTAGTCAGTTACAACTGATCTTACTTAAACACCGTAAGCCCCCCTTAAACGAAAGCGCACCCAACACACGCCCTCCCACCTGTGAGCATTTACCTTTGATTATTAAAACTTCCCTAATTCTTTTTTATTCATATCGCGGGAAAAACTTGATTTGCTTTATCAGTTGTATATTCTGTTCAATACTCTTTGTATCAATATATTAGTTAAGTCAGATAGGCCCATCTGACCGATGGCTTTACTATCTATTTTACATGTAAGCACGAATTTTATTTTTAATAAGAGTGTTAAACGTTTCAACGCTGCACTAAGGACAGATACCTCTTTTTGCATTGTATATTGCATAGTTTAACAATGTTAGTTCTATTCTTTAACAATATAATAACCAGTAGCTTGATTGTAGAATGTTGTTTAGTTCAAACGTCACAATACAGACGCAGAGAGGCACGGGGTTCGTTTTCTGGTCGTGGAGTGATTTCAGAATCTTTCCAAAAGCACGAACTACTATGTCTACTCGGGTAACAGATTAGAGAGTTTCTTTATAAACAATTGGCGTCCGAAACAATCGAGCTTAAACACACAGGTTTAAGAAATAATCAACGACGAAAACTTCTTGCAGGTCCCGGGACTTCAAATCCTATATTCAGGTAGACCTCCTCGCATCCTATGACGTCACGGACGTGGCAATTCTGGAACGGGCGGACGGACGGGAGTGGACGGTAGCGTACACATTCCTGTTTAGCACAGACGGTGTCCACTTCAGTCCGTTACTGAACACTAGAGATGGCGGTGAAGCGAAGTTGTTCGACGGAAACGCTGACCCTAACACATCGGTCACCAGCAATTTCACCGCCATGACTGCACGATGGATAAGGTTATTCATTTGCATTTATGGCTATGTTTTTCTAAGAAGCCGTTTTTTATTTGCGTCCATCGTCACAAATCTGCACAAACACATACACTTGGATACTTATACGAAATTCTCACAAATAATATTGATACCTGATAAAACCAGTCTGATTTTTTTTATAAAATACAGTGTTATGTTGCCATTGTCAGATAACACAATTTTAGCCCCGCCCGAATTTTAGATTTTTATGCAATATTTCCTGGATATAAAGCCACGCATAGGTAGAATTATTTTTGTACAAATGTCGTTAACAAAAAATGGAT
The DNA here is from genome assembly GCF_020536995.1 of Dreissena polymorpha. Taxonomy (NCBI): domain Eukaryota; kingdom Metazoa; phylum Mollusca; class Bivalvia; order Myida; family Dreissenidae; genus Dreissena; species Dreissena polymorpha. Next base: position 68,768,318 of record NC_068367.1, on the reverse strand, counting down.
CTATGTCAGAGGTTTAAAATGCTTAGATGAATTAGGAAAATCATAGCTCTTCTCTTTTCTGACAAAAAGTAAGCAAATGGACATTCTTACAATAGTGCCTTAATGAATAAGGAAACGTAAAAATGTTTCACTTGAATCCATTTTTACGTTCAACGATCTTCAGCTCAACAGTGTTCTTTAAATAAAGGTCATGTTGAAATGAACATTTTGAAAGTCTTTCTTATTCATCAATTTATCGGGAATCTTTCGCTCAATGTTTGCATGCTTCTTTATTATGCCCTCCTTCGAAGAAGAGGGGATATATTGCTTTGCTCATGTTGGTCGGTCGGTCGGTATGTCGGTCCGTCCACCAGGTGGTTTCCGGATGATAACTCAAGAACGCTTGGGGCTAGGATCATGAAACTTCATAGGTACATTGATCATGACTCGCAGATGACCCCTATTGATTTTGAGGTCACTAGGTCAAAGGTCAAGGTCACAGTGACCCGAAATAGTAAAATGGTTTCCGGATGATAACTCAAGAACGCATACGCCTAGGATCATGAAACTTCATGGGTAGATTGATCATGACTCGCAGATGACCCCTATCGATATTGAGGTCACTAGGTCAAAGGTCAAGGTCACGGTGACCCGAAATAGTAAAATAGTTTCCGGATGATAACTCAAGAACGCATACGCCTAGGATCATGAAACTTCATGGGTAGATTGATCATGATTCGCAGATGACCCCTATCGATTTTGAGGTCACTAGGTCAAAGGTTAAGGTCACGGTGACCCGAAATAGTAAAATGGTTTTCGGATGATAACTCAAGAACGCATACGCCTAGGATCATGAAACTTCATGGGTAGATTGATCATGACTCGCAGATGACCCCTATTGATTTTGAGGTCACAAGGTCAAAGGTCAAGGTCACGGTGACCCGAAATAGAAAAATGATTTTCGGGTGATAACTCAAGAACGCTTTTGCCTAGGATCATGACACTTCATAGGTAGATTGATCGTGACTCGCAGATGACCCCTATTGATTTTCAGGTCACTATGTCAAAGGTCAAGGTCACAGTGACAAAAATCGTATTCACACAATGGCTGCCACTACAACGGACAGCCCATATGGGGGGCATGCATGTTTTACAAACAGCCCTTGTTTTACTTGTTTTGTGCATAGAAAAGTAATAAAAACTGTCGTAAGATAACAGATTAATATCAGTTTCGGAGGAATATAACCAGGAAATCAACGGCTTCCCTATGCCTATGCCGATATCATCTTCGTCCCATTTCAAACTTTTTGATAAGATAATCGCCCAGTATATTCTATATATTAAAGCAGATATGATATTTAAAAACAGACATTTGATAAATTGGGTTTGGAGACAATGATCGATCCCAGTGTTTGCGTCTCTATTGAAGTCTGAAGAAAATAACATGAATATTCATTTACTCGTGCGTTTGTGTACAGAATTTATCCGAATGCATCGATGGGGTCCATCGCTCTGGGTTTCGACGTGTTGGGTTGCCATGGAAACACGGTCATAAGCACTGCACAAGGTAGATAATCTATAATTTCAAACCAATCCACAGATGATACCAAGACCACCTCTGAAGATCAGCCAAAATGCTAAAATATAACGAAACAAAGGACAGTCAACAAATACCAACATATACACACCTAACGTTCAGTCAACAACCGCCAACATATACACAACTATAGGTCAGTCGACAACTACCAACTTATAAAAAGCTAAAGGTCCGTCAAATACAGCCAACATATATACAACTATATGTCAGTCGACAACTACCAACATATACACAGCTAAAGGTCCGTCAAATAATGCCAACATGTATACAATTATTGGTCAGTCGACAACTACCAACATATACACAGCTAAAGGTCCGTCAAATAATGCCAAAATATATACAACTATAGGTCAGTCGACAACTGCCAACATATACACAGCTAAAGGTCCGTCAAATAATGCCAACATATATATACAATTATTGGTCAGTTAACAACTACCAACATATACACAGCTAAAGGTCCGTCAAATAATGCCAACATATATACAACTATATGTCAGTCAACAACTACCAACATATACACAGCTAAAGGTCCGTCAAATAATGCCAACATATATACAATTATTGGTCAGTTGACAACTACCAACATATACACAGCTAAAGGTCCGTCAAATAATGCCAACATATATACAACTATAGGTCAGTCGACAACTACCAACATATACACAGCTTAATGTCCGTTAAATAATGCCAACAAATATACAATTATTGGTAAGTTGACAACTACCAACATATACACAGCTAAAGGTCCGTCAAATACAGCCAACATACATAAAACTCAAGGTCAGTCAACAACCTATCGGTCATTAAATGCTAACACGTGTAAATCTTAAGGGCAGTCAAATAATGCCAACAAACATACAACTCGAGGTCAGTCAACAACTGTTCGGTTATTTAATGCTAACATGTGTAAATCTTAAGGGCAGTCAAATAATGCCAACATACATAGAACTCGAGGTCAGTCGTCAACTGATCGGCCATTTAATGCTAACATGTGCAAATCTAAAGATCAGTCAACAACCGATCGGTCATTTAATGCTAACATGTGTAAATCTTAAGGGCAGTCAAATAATGCCAACATACATAGAACTCGAGGTCAGTCAACAACTGATCGGTCATTAAATGCTAACATGTGCAAATCTAAAGATCAGTCAAAAACCGATCGGTTATTTAATGCTAACATGTGTAAATTTTAAGGGCAGTCAAATAATGCCAACATACATACAACTAGAGGTCAGTCAACAACTGATCGGTCATTTAATGCTTACATGTGCAAATCTAAATTTCAGTCAACAACCTATCGGTCATTTAATGCTAACATGTGTAAATCTAAAGGACAGTCAAATAATGCCAACATACATAGAACTCGAGGTCAGTCAACAACTGATCGGTCATTTAATGCCAACATGTGTAAATATCAAGGTAAGTCAAAAACCGCTTGAAGTCCTAACAATTTCATAAGATCAACATATTTTTGTGGAAATAGATAATTACGTATTTTTTTGTTCATTGAGAAAAACGTTTTGCAAAATTGGACTCATTTCACAATCGAGGAATGAAGTTCATGATGGTAAATATTACAAAATATATATTGCAAAATTGTTGTTCACATAAATTTTAAATTCACATAAAGGACTTATTTATGTGTAATGTTAAAAAATACACATTCAAACAGAAACCCGGCATGTGCAATCACAGACCAGTACATGGACCCTCAGCAACCTTCAGTCCGGGCTCGCAACTTCCGGTGTCGCAGTTCTTACGCTTATTGCACTGATTGTGACGGTCGCTCTCTGCAAGAAGTATCGTGAGAAGTATGTAAATATGGTATTTCGTCAGAAAACAGAACAAAACAAAATCTCAACAGTTCCAGGCAAAATGCTTTCATAATTTATATCATTATTAGAACTGAAATCATGCAATATTTAAAATAAATGCTTTACTATCCGAACATCAAATAGCAAAAACTATTTTACTATGGTACATTTATGCTAATTATGTTTTCATTCATTTATATCGAGGGGTTCTTACATACTTCTGAATTCTCAGAAAGAGTGCCTTTTTTATATTATGTGCATGTTTTGTATGATACGAATTCTATGATAATGATGTTTTAATGAAAACAGTTTTTTCTTCAGCAAAGTCGCTGCACAGAACGGAACTGATGTGCTTCTTTGAACGCCGGATTTCCATATAATTGTGATATCATTAAGAAATATAAGCCAGGTTAGCGCTGCACTTAAAATCGGAATCAATAGATCAACCAAGACATTTTATTAAATTAAAGGACGCTTACCCACCTGTACTCTAGAAACAAGTTTAGACCAAAACAATAAAATTGATAATGTCTGTTTAGAATTTGTTCTATAATTATTGTAACATCTGCGAGGGAATAAACATATTATGTATTTAACAATAACTTCTCCTATATCTCCTTGCAAGCAATGCCCTATAAATTCGAGTTAGTTCCGCGCCACCTCCTGTCCTTAGCGCAACTTTCTTGGCATTATCTACATCTTGTGTGGGCACTTGTAAAATTGTCAATTAGATCTGCAACAAACAAATGTTTTTGCGCAAGTAACAACTTGTGCATGTTCAAAGCAATCGTTATTTGTAGTTATACTTGGGTGGAAATTTGCTCGTCACACAGGCATAAGACATCGATTTGCTTTTAAAATCTCCATCATGCCACAACGTATCAACATCCTTACGTTTCCAAACGGGTTAAAATTGTGTGTTTCTGTAAATATGTGGATGCTTTAGTCATTGCTGAATCGCATTGTCTGATTTATGTTGAAACAAAAACATGTGACAACTAAAGAACATGTAGAAATGTCAATCCTTTGCGCAACCTCGGAAGTATTATTAAAAATGGGTGGCGCCTGTGATTAACGGCCGTGCGTTTTATAATCTGTGATTTACTACTAAATATGCTATAAAAAAAAGAGACATTAACTTCTGGCTAGTTGGTCTTATCACATTTTAATATTGAAGAAATATTCTATTTCCCTTCTTGTTTTGGAAAGTGTTTGCACACAAAAGCATAGAGCATTTAAACTAATTTCGCTTTCGGTTTAGGTTTAAATGCTCAAATATGCTTTAAATGTTATCGATGGCTTTGCCTGTTGTTACATCTTCCTTATATTTCAGGAATTGTAGTTTTTATTTATGAAAATTGAAGGTGTATTTTTGGTGGGCATATGCTTTCTTGAAAGATATAAAATAATATGCTGGGTACTTCTGATTTTTCCTTTTGTGTGTAAATATGTGTTCCCTTTTTTGTTGTTTAAATGTGTATTGTTTGTAAGCGTCTGTTTTTTGCGTTTTTTAAAATTATGTATGGGTTGTCCCTCTTACTTAAACCCAACTGGGCTGTGCATATGCTTTCTTAAATAATGATTAACTAGTATAGATGAGCATATCTGATGTCCCATTTTGTGTGTGTCGATTTTTGTTCCCCCGTTTGTTGTATAACTCGTTAATTGTTTATAGTTGGTTGCTCGATTGTTCTGTCATTATTTATGGGTTATCTTCCTTACTGGAACCTCATTCCAACCTCAGTATAATAATTATCAATATTGTGTATATTTGCAGATCACATTATTACCTTATGCTGACTCTCAAGATGTGTGATGTATTAACACATTTTGAATGTTTCTTTATTTTTGCTTTATTTTTGTGTTTTTTTGTTGTTGTTTTTTTGTTTTCATAGTGAAACATTCATTTACACTTGTACAGCCCTCAATGGAGTGTATACACTTGTTCTGTTATAAAAACTATAAAATACTATCGAACATTGTATTTGAAAAGATAACTTGGCATATTATTACATGGCTATTATGGATCTATTGCCTTATGTATTATAATTAAATGTACAAACATATAACACGTGTATCTAATCACAGCTTATGAATCACATTAAAATATGTTCTCTGAATTGCCGCGGCCTATATGGAAATAGGAAAAGAATCGATGTTTTAGAGTTTTTAATAGAAAAAGATTATCAAATTTACTGTTTACAAGATACACACTGGACAAAAAAACTTGAGAAAGAAATCTATAGTTTTTGGGAGGGGGAATGCTTTTTAAGCTTTGGGAAATCAAATGTCAGAGGCTGTGCTGTCCTGATTAAAAAAGGTGCCGATATTAAAATTCACAATTGTAAAGTAGATCCACTAGGGAACTACATTTGTTTGAACCTTAATCTTTGGAATATGAACCTAACGTTGGTTACTCTATATGGACCAAACTCAGACAATCCGCAGTTCTACAAAAATATGTTTGATATTATAGATGAATTTGAGAATGAAGATTTCATACTTTGTGGCGATTTTAATTTTGTTCTTAATAATTATTTAGACTATAACAATTATAAATCTTCAAATAATAATATTAAAGCACGTTATATTGTATTACAAGAAATCATTAACAGAAATTTGGTTGATACTTTTAGAGAAATACATGATGATACAAAAAGATATACATGGATGCGCAATAATCCATTGCTACAAGCAAGGCTTGATTTTTTTCTTAATAACCCCAAACTTTCTCAATTATTTGAAATCATCAGATATTCGTACTAGTATAAAATCAGATCATTCTATTGTAGATATTTCGCTTTGCTACAAACAATGTGACCATGGCAAAGGTCTTTGGAAATTTAATAATAATCTTCTCAAAGATATTGACTATGTTACTACTATAAACAATCTAATTGAAGAAATTAAAAAACAGTATTGCCTACCTGTCTACGATTTAGATACTATTATCCTAATTGATAATAAGGACATTTGTTTTACTATAAATGATCAACTTTTCCTCGAAACATTATTAATGGAAATCAGGGGAAAAATTATTTCATATTCTAGTTACAAAAACAAACGATTACTATCTGAAGAACAAAGGTTATTATTTGAAATTGAAAACATTGAACGTGACTAAAATGAAAATAACAAAGAACAATTGCAACAACTGAACTTACAATTAAATAACATAAGAGACATCAACGTCCAGGGATATATTGTTAGATCTAGAAGTCAATGGATAGAACATGGTGAGAAAACTACAAAATATTTCTGCTCTCTAGAAAAACAACACATTTTAAATAAAAATATCCCACTTATTGAGACTAATAATGGGCAGTATATAACCAATCAGAAATTTTAAATGAAACCACCCGTTTTTACAAAAATTTATATCAAAAAGCAGAACCACAATACGAGTATTATTTGAACAATTTGAATCCACTTGGAACAAGGAAACTGCTTCCTGATGAAATGTCAAAAATCGAAGGTTTAATTACATATGAAGAACTTTCAAATACTTTTAAACCTATGAATAACGATATAAGCCCAAAGTCTGATGGTTTTACAACCAACTTTTTTAAGGTTTTTTGGAAACATATTGGTATCTTTGTACTAAGAAGCATCAATTTTGCATATATAAATAATGCAGTTTCCACATCACAAAAACAAGGTATTATAATATGCATCCCTAAAGAGAACAAACCGAAACATTTTCTTAAAAACTGGTGACCAATTACATTACCAAATGTTGTTTATAAATTAGCATCCGGAGCAATTGCCAATAGACTGAAACCTCATTTAGAACATCTTATATAGCGGGACCAAACTGGCTTTGTCTCTGGGCGCTATATTGGAGAAAACACTAGATTGTTGTACGACATCATGCACAACGTTGAAAACAACAACATCCCTGGCTTAATAATGCTTATCGATTTCGAAAAAGCCTTCGATACATTATCGTTTGACTTTATTGAGCAAACATTGAAATTCTTCCATTTTGGACCAAGTTTTTTTGCGCTGTATTTCGGGTTTTCTTTAAAACACACAAACGGCTGTACAGTTAAACGGCTTTTTATCCGAAAACTTCCAAATAGGCCACGGCTGCAGGCAAGAATATCCTATATCACCATATTTATTTATTTTGTGTGCAGAAATTTTAGCCAGTAAGATAAAGAGTTTTAGCAATATTAAAGGAATTGTGATAAATGAAATCGAATATAAGCTTACACAATTTGCGGATGATACTTCTTTGTTGTTAGATGGATCCGAAAACTCTCTAAACTCAACTCTCGATTTACTGCATCAATTCTCTTTAATGCCTGGTTTAAATGTTAATTTTGATAAAACTCAAGTTGTATGGATTGGTTCGCTTAAATACAGTTCGCGGTCTATTAAAACTAAATATAAACTTAATTGGGGGACTACACAATTTAATTTATTGGTGATAACATTTGATGTAAACCTTGAAAACATAATCGAATTGAACTATTCAGAAAAGTTAAATAATGCAATCAATTTAATATCACGATGGAAGAAACGAAAACTTACTCCTATTGGAAAAATTACAGTTATGAAGTCGCTAATTCTCCCATTATTTACTCACTACTTTTTTACATTGCCTACTCCAAAGATCGAAGTTTTAGATAAACTTAATAAACTGTTTTTTGATATTGTTTGGAAAAATGGTTCTTACAAAATAAAAAGCTCTGTCCTTGTTCAAAACTATGATAAAGGAAGATTGAAAATGATTGATATTGTCGCCTTTTGTCAAAAAATAAAATTATCATGGATTAGAAAACTTTATAGATGTTACGATTGCAAATGCATTATGCTAGCTAAAAGTATAATAGATGTCAGCAAATTGTTTAATACTGGAATATGTTATATAAGCAAATTTTGAAAATATAACAAACAAGTTCTGGTTACAAGTGTTAACCTGCAATGGAGATTTTGTTGCCACTGTTAAGGTCACAGAATTAGAAGACATTTTAAGTATGCCTCTTTTTTATAATGACAATTTTACAATAGGAAAAGAACCATTTTTCTTGAAATCGTTGTATGATAGGGGTTTAAGATATGTACGTGACATAATTACCAGCTCAAACAAATTTCTTTCCAATACTGAAATTGAATGCATAACAGGTCAACCATTGACGTTCTTACACTATGAAGCTCTTACAAAAACAGTACAATGCTTGTTTACAAAACTAAATCTGGAAATAAACTCGAGCTGTGTTTCGACACCAGCCATTTCTTGCTATGCGCAATACTTTATTTGTAATAACGATAAAGGCAAGAGTATATATAATTGTTTTATTGAAAATAAAGTAAAGCCAACCTGCTTGAATAAATGGGTTAACTTTGTTATGACTGATGAAGAATGGAAAATAATTTTTAGAAAAGTTTTTTGGATAACAAAACATACATATTTACAATAGTTACAAGTTAGAGTTATTCACCAAATCCTAGGAACAAATGCTCTTATGTTTAAAATGAAAATCTCGAACAATAGTAAGTGTACCTTCTGTGACCAGCATGATGAAACTATCCTTCATTTGTTTTGGAACTGTGAACATGTTCAGTTGCTGATCGCGAAAGTAAATTTATAAGTTCTAGTGATTTTCCCATCAGTAACAAAAGCTTTATTTTGGGACACTCTTCGAATGTTAATGTAAGATTAGATATTCTATACCTGGAAATCAAACGTTATATTTTTCAATGCAAAAAAGAAAAAATAATTCCCAATTTCAGGGGATTAAAAAACAGTTTGATTTTAAATTGTAAGATACAAAGTCATTTGACAAAAACATGCAACGAAATAGAACAATGGTATTTTGTAACATACTTGGTAAACTGCGATAGATGCTAAGATATATGAAATATAATACCCTTATTACAGATCTATATACCAGACCTATTTTTTAAGTATTAGAATGCTTAGAAGTATTGTATTGCAAATACCGGTATAACCAATATAAAAATTGTGAAACAAACCATATAATTTGTGTATACACAAGAATCTGACTTCAAAATGAATGCAGATGTACACTGTGTGAGATTTCACTATGTATTTTTTTTCTTCTTTTTGTTCTTATAAATTAACAAATGACAAACATGTTTGAAAATCGAACAACTCTGATTTGATAATGTGGTTAACTACACATATATCATTAATTCCTCAATTTTAAACATTTTATTTATATACGAATATATGTCCAAATATGTTGTCATGAGTTGTAGTCGTGTTGTATATTATATGTTACACATGTCACAGCTCTGATTTGATAATGTTATTAACTGCTCATATAGTTTTATATAATTCTTCTCACATATTTACATTTGATTTACATCAGATTTGTATAACTGTATTGTATATTAAATGATATATGTCTTGAATAAAGCTATATTCTGGGAAAAAAAATATTGAAGAAATAATAACAATCCTCAGTTTAATACAAATTGAAACTATTTGGGAGGCATACCATCTGCAAAATATTTGGGCTCGTCCGGGTTTTAACCCGGGACCTCTCGCACCCAAAGCGAGAATCATACCCCTAGTCCAACGAGCCACTCATGTAATGTCAACGCCATTTGATAAGACAGGTCTTATTAAGATAAGTTAGATTTCCAGTTACAATGCAATCATACACCTAGACCAACGAGTCGCTCTTTTATTCATAAATTCATCGCAATATGATAAGAAAGGTCAAATAGTTATATTGCCAGTAATTGTTGTGCAATCGTTATCAATTATTAAATACTATGCATTTTTTCTTCTTTTTGTTCTTAAATAAATAAATTAACAAATGACAAACATGTTTGAAAATCGAACAACTCTAATTTGATAATGTGGTTAACTACACATAATATATATCAGTTATTCCTCAATTTTAAACATTTTATTTATATACGAATATATGTCCAAATATGTTGACATAAGTTGTAGTCGTGTTGTATATTATAAGTTACACATGTCACAGCTCTGATTTGATAATGTTATTAACTGCTCGTAAAGTATAATGTAATTCTTCTCACATATTTACATTTGAGATACATCATATTTTTATAACTGTATTGTATATTATATGATATATGTCTTGAATAAAGCTATATTCTGGAAAAGAAATATTGAAGAAATAATTACAATCAGTTTAATACAATTTGGGAGGCATACCATCTGCAAAATATTGGGGCTCGTCCGGGATTTGAAGCCGGGACCTCTCGCACCCAAAGCGAGAATCATACCCCTAGACCAACGAGCCACTCATGTACTATCAACGTCATTTGATGCGACAGGTCTTATGAAGATAAGTTAGATTTCCAGTTACAATGCAATCATACACCTAGACCAACGAGTCGTTCTTTCATTCATAAATTCGCCGCAATGTGATAAGAAAGGTCAAATAGTTAGATCGCCAGTAATTGTTGTGCAATCGTTATCAATTATTAAGGCGTTGCAGTTGTTTTATCTGCCTAAGTTTTCTATAAAAAATATGTATATACGTATGGCTCGTTGGTCTAGGGGTATGATTCTCGCTTAGGGTGCGAGAGGTCCCGGGTTCAAATCCCGGACGAGCCCAAATCTTTTGTGCATTGAGTCGAATAAAAATATTATTAAGTCAATTTGCAAACGTCATGATGAACAAGACTCGTTGGTTTCGGTGTATGAATCTGATGACATGTACATACAATACCGTACAATGCTTAATGAAATCTTGGTGGGCACATTTTAAATGGATGTTCATAATACCGTTATATTCATATATCACTCATTTCACCTTTCACTCAATTACGTTGAACACATATATTCTTACTTCATCACGTTCATCATTTATTAACCAGCAGAAGCATGTGACAGGCATAAGTCAGTAAACAGAAAACATAGTAAACTGTGTAATATACTTCCTACTCTATGGTACAATGTGTAAAGTTGATGTAAAACATAGAAATCTAAGGCCCCATTTTGACTTCCATTTCGTAGCAGTGCCCAAGCAAGTTCACTGGAATGAGAATTCAATACTCTCAATGCATTAAGCTGTTTGTCACGTTCAACGAGTCCTCCATATGTAAGGTACGTAGATAGTGGACGGACGAGCATCAAACTCAGCACTATCCATGATTGAGTGAGTGAGTGAGAGAGTGAGTGAGTGAGTGAGTGAGTGAGTGAGTGAGTGAGTGAGTGAGTGAGTGAGTGAGTGAGTGAGTGAGTGAATGAGTGAATGAGTGAGTGAATGAGTGAATGAATGAGTGAATGAGTGAATGAGCGAGTGAGTGGGTGAGTGAGTGAGTGAGTGAGTGAGTGAGTGAGTGAGTGAGTGCGTGAGTGAGTGAGTGAGTGAGTGAGTGAGTGAGTGAGTGAGTGAGTGAGTGAGTGAGTGAGTGAGTGAGTGAGTGAGTGAGTGAGTGAGTGAGTGAGTGAGTGAGTGAGTGAGGCTTATCAAATGTTTTATGAGGCTAAATTAAAGAATATGATTCTGCAAGTGCAAAAGACGTCACTAGCCGGTAATACATGTACCCACTGAACAAGACACTACATTTCGGGCATAACATATATCCTATAGCCTCGGCATTCATAATAGAAAGTATTAAATCATGATGACAACTAGTTTACATTTACAGGTAAAGAGCTCAATGGCCTGTACTTTACCCCAAATTGAATGGTCCATATTTTTTATGTTACAAAGAGGATCTGACACTTTTGCCGTCCAGGTGATATTCAACTTGAGGTGTGAAATTTATCTTTTATTGGTTTGCTCCGCAACGTTGTCGGCAAAGGTTTCATTGTAAGCTGCGTCAGTATACTATCACTTATTCACGCGGAACTGTCAGCTTTGATTTTGTTTAAATAAAAAAAAATGCGATTTATGATGAACAATTAATGTTAGACCATCAACAACAATCCTTAACTTTGTATACTCAAGACGATTGATGATGTTAACACCAACACGTTTTAAAAACAACATTGTGCAACTGCTGATATGTTAGAATGATGTGTTAATTAAGTGAGTTTTAATATCATGAGACGTATCGGTAATCATTGTATGTATGCACCATGCTATTATGTGATCGGTTTAGATAGGTGTCGATAGGTTGACATAAGTCAGCCGATGAATACCCTAGTTCACGAATCAAACCCGGTATCTCTCGAGCTTGAGCTCCAACAGGCTTTACGACAGAAAACTGTTTGATTTTGCTGAATGCAAATCATATAGATATTCTCTCTGCATGCGTCGTGCTTTGACAACAAGAGTGGCTTTTTTTTCATCTAAATGTTTTCAATTTTTGGTAAACGTTGAGCAATTCGGTTTCTAACATTCATGCAATCTTAACAATTAAGCTCAATTCGTTAATAATAGATGTACACACAGGATTGAGGACATCATATACCATGGGTATTCAACATTTCTTCGTCTGCATAGTGTAGCAGGGTTCGGTATAAGGGGAACTTATACTGCCTTGCTATATGAGCTAGCTTTTATAGCGACGCGGTAGAGTGTCTGCCTGATTTGGAACCGGGAGGTCCCGGGTTCGATCCTCAGTATGGTCGGGGATTTTTCTGGCTGGGTTACATTGGCGCCCAACGTAAAAAACCACCATGTGTGTCAGACGTCCCACAGATGTCATGGCAATGAGAAATTCGTGGAAGAATTTCATAATTAGAGGGGGTGTATGTAGCAGGGTTCGGTATAAGGGGAACTTATACTGCCTTGCTATATGAGCTAGCTTTTATAGCGACGCGGTAGAGTGTCTGCCTGATTTGGAACCGGGAGGTCCCGGGTTCGATCCTCAGTATGGTCGGGGATTTTTCTGGCTGGGTTACACATAGTTTGGCTTAATTTTATCGTACGAGGTTTGTTCGTTTTATTTGCCTCATTGAAGTTTGAATGTCTAAATATCGTACACTCAAATTGTGTGTTATCTTTTTTATTGAACACATATATAGCACATTAACGCACGAGTTAAACATATCAAGGTGTATTGTAAAGCATCGTCTGCTATATACATTATCGTCCGTGAAATGCAACCCTATCGAATCATCTAACACCAAATTGTTTAAGATTATTAATCAGTTAACACATTTAATGCAAATAATGTATCTATATTTTTTTAATTAATTTGCAATGTTTGTTTGCTGAAACACAGACGATATACATCTGTTATCATTTTCGTGGTGTAACATCGGTATTTATTAAAAGCCCATATATAAAATGCCATATACAATTCTCCGATTTCCCACTGGGAAATAATTTTATCCTGCCTCTGTTACAAACATTGACCGAATAAAGCAGGATCGGATAAACTAGTTGATATCCGGCAGTACATCACGTGACCTAACCGTAAGTATGTATTCCTACGCGCCGATTAACATATTCTTATATTTGACCCTTGAAATTTATTGGGACGCATCATGAATATTATCGTTATATTATATATCATCCTTTTTTTCTTCTTTAAAATATATTACAGAACCGGCTTTCCGTATTTATCATTTTCATTTACTTGATTACGCAATGTATGACGTATCTAGAGTGACGTCATTTCTCAGACAAAACATACACTCTAGTTTCTCTCAGTATTTTAGGGACAACAATTTTGACGTGGTGGTTTTTACAGTATTTGTTTTTAAATATTTTAAAGCATCGAACGAATCATAAACGTATTTCGGATTGTGTGTTTGTCATTCATAAGTGTTAACTTCGATAGGAATAAAATAATTTGCTACGACAGGATAACGATTTCGTAAATCGGGTTTCGGGTCAGAGTGCTTAGCATTCGATACAAACGCTATCAAAAATAGTGTGGTTTAAATACATTTCGATAATAGATATGGAAAACAGAAATGGTTTTCGACAAAGGGGTGGAAGAACAAAAAATGGATGTGTATATCGTTGTAAATTTATTGTTATAAGCAATGAATTAAAGTTGTCATTAAGGTAAATAAAATTAAGCTTTTGTTTTGCTGATGCATTTTGTTTTCATTTTTTACCAAGAAAAATATCACATTCTCGATTCGTTTTTTATTTCTTCTCATATTTTCAATGGGAAAGTATTAAAAGGAACAGTTTAACGTGGAACTATTTATTACGTGACACAAGCGGTAGTTATTCGGTCGTCAGGAATGTCGGAGGCCCGACAAGAATAATTATATTGTTATGTCAATTAATCATTTGTCTTAGATAAAATGTGTCAACGGCATGAAGCAGGATAAATTGAATACATGGTTGGTGCCGAGATGAAGAAAGTTTATCCAACTCGGCACCAACCATGTATTCTCTATGTCCGTACGTAATGACAGAAAATGCACAGATTTTTAAACTGACGTCGTTTAAATACGCATTACTACGACGTTATTCTGGCATGTGAATATTACCAGGGTGCTGGATCAACGGGGCTTAAACTCGGATCGGACAGAATGAAAACACACCGTTAAGAACTTTATTTTTGCAAATATCTCAAGTCATTAACATATTTTTGCAAAAATCTTGTGTGCATAAAAGACATTTTTTCTTGCAGTTTTTGTCGATATCTTAAGATTTAAGAATTAATTATTGAATCTGCTGTGCCAAAATTTAAAAATTGTTTTAAAAAGTTATTTGAAAAACAATACACCACTTACCGGTGTGTTTACATCCATTAAATCCATTTGTAAACCCCATAAAGTCACGTGATCCCAATCCCTGATTACAATGGGAATAGTTCAATATAATGTTATTTTTATGTTCGGAATTTTAACATATTTTTGAGTTTGTGACTTATTGCCTTTCGTCGTAAGATGATGCTAAATGGATTTTAGGGGGCTGTGGTTTTCCGATGAGTTGTACAATTTTAGTTTGTAGTCGATTGAATACCACTCGTGTAGAATTTGAGATATACAACGTCACACAATCAACTCGTGCGAATAAACCCACGGGAACACAACAGTTAAGATATGTTTTCTTGTTTTAAATCGATCTGGAAATGTGTTCGTATAGAGTTTTATCATACCACCGCACTGATATCCGCCTGATATAACGTTGCCTGATATATTTTTATATCATGGTCACCAGGAAGTTCTTTTATCATACCATCGCAATGATATCTGCCTGATATAACGTTGCCTGATATATTTTTTTAATCATGGTCAACAGGAAGTTCTTATATCAGTCAATGTTTGGAGTTACGTGGGATTGGCAATTAAGTCAACATTTTCTATTAACATGAATCAGGTTCAACAAAACAAACAATTTGATACCAAGAAAGTACATATTTTATTCTAGTTTAAAGTCAAAAATCACAAAAACGTCTATATTTTAAAAATCACAACAGCCCGCACTGCAGAGTTTAATGACGTCATCAATGGGGCAATAAATCTTTAATATCGATATAGTCATTGCACTCGCAAGTGTTGCACAGAAAGTCAAGACAAATGATAACTGAATGCTAATCCTGAACTATTTAAACAAACGATTAACACACTTATGTCATTATTGACACATTCATCAAAATGTCAATTTCAATACACATCTCCAAAATGGCGTCTCCAAACTGTTCGGTCAAATGTGTTGTTCGATTAAATTTGTCGCTGCAGTCCATTCCTAATCTCCAATTCAAGACGTTTATAATTAAAGCGGTTGTACTATTCCCATTCGTAGTGCAAACAACTTTTTTACTCTATACGATGTTAAAAAAAAGCGATTATTCGTGTTGTCTTTTCGAACGCCGTTTCTACATGTATGTCAACGTGTAAAAGCCGGATCAGCAAAATCAGCGGGCATCCGTTCATTTTAAATATAAAGAAATGGATTGTTTTGCAGATTTTTAGGAAAATGTGGTATGATAAACAGAAAAACAGGTCACTGTCCCATCGTTTTGTAATATATTAGGCTCAGCACGAATAAAATAACGGCTCGGCAAGCCTCGCCGTTATATTATTCTAAGCCTCGCCTGATATATTACAAAACGATGCGACAGTAACCTGTCATTCTCTATATATAAGTCAATGTTTGGAGTTACGTGAGATTTGCAATGAAGTCAACTATTTCTAACAACATGAATCAGGTTCAACAAAACAAACAATTTGATACCAAGAATGTACATATTTTATTCTAGTTTAAATTCATAAATCACGAAAACATTTTTTTTAATCACCACAGCCCGCACTAGAGATGTTAAATGTCGTCATCAATGGGACAATAAATCTTAAATATCGATATAGTCACTGCACTCGCAAGCGTTGCACAGAAAGTCAAGACAAAAGATACCTGTATGCTAATCCTCAACTATTTAAACAAACGATTTAACACGCTTATGTCAATATTGACACCATCATCAAAATGTCAATTTTAATACACATCTCCAAAATGGCGTCTACAAACAATTCGGTTAAGTGTGTTCTTCGATTAAATTTGTCGCTGCAGCCCATTCATGATCTCCAATTCAAGACGTTTATAATTAAAGCGGGTGTTCTCTTCCTATTCGTAGTGCAAACAACTGTTTTTTCTATACGATGTTTAAAAAAAGCGATTATTCGTGTCGTCTTTTCGAACGCCGTTGCTACATGTATGTCAACGTGTAAAAGCCGGATCAGCAAAATCAGCGTACATTTTAAATATAAAAAAAATGATTGTTTTGCAGATTTTTGGGAAAGTGTGGTATGATAAACAGGGAAAACAGGTTACTGTACCATCGTTTTGTAATATATCAGGCTCGGCACGAATAAAATAACGGCTCGGCCAGGCTCGCCGTTATATTATTCTTAACCTCGCCTTATATATTACAAAACGATGGGAAAGTAACCTGTTATTCTCTATATCAACATTGTAACTCAGTTCTAGTTGAATAAAACACGATTTTAAACGACAACTTATCACATCTCGTATCATTCCCTTTAAATGCCCGACTGAACATATCTCCAGGATAAGCAAATGTGTAAGTATCTTTAGCTAGTAACTATTTGCAAAAGCCCAACCAAGTTATGACAGTAAAATTAGTCTTTTTTCTAAGAAAGGTTTGCAAACGTGATTGCCACAAGAGTTGGCAAATACTACCGGTATATTGAATGGGTGCACAATGTTAATCTAATTATACTTTGGACTTTCCGTGTATATTAACATTTTGCTTGTTACAATCCAATTTATGCAAACTGATGTATTGTCAATGGCACCTGGATAAGCGCTAGAGTTATTTTTTTCAAGGACATTTAAAGCGATACTTACACTAAAATTAAAATAACACTTAGTTTTTTACACGAGAATATATAAACCCGATATCTTCCTTCGTAAACAATTTGTCAATGGGATTAAAGATTTAGTAAACGCATTTGTATGCGTAATGTAATAGCTCTTTACCCGTAAGCTGTTGCTAACTTTCTTAACACGAACATATGTTAACAGAGTTATCGTACTGCATTTTTAAATCGTTGAAAGCAATTACGGTTCTTTACACGAACGTGTTAAAAACGGTTGTCATTCTTTTTTATGCTCCCCTAAATTTTTTGGGGGGGAGCCTATAGTCGCCGCTTCGTCTGTCCGTCCGTGTGTCCGTGGTTCCGTGTGTCCGTCCGTCCGTGCACAATTTTTGTCCGGGCTATTTCTCGGCAACTAATGACCGGAATTCAATGAAACTTTATGGGAAGCTTCACTACCAAGAGGAGATGTGCATGTTATCAGACGGTTCTGGTCGGATGATTTTTCACAGAGTTATGGCCCTTTGAAATTTTCCATTAACTGTACATATAGTGCAATACTTGTCCGGGCTATTTCTCAGCAACTAAAGACCGGAATTCAATGAAACTTTATGGGAAGCTTCACTACCAAGAGGAGATGTGCATATAATCAGCCGTTCTGGTCGGATAATTTTTCACAGAGTTATGGTCCTTTGAAATTTTCCATCAACTGTACATATAGTGCAATTCTTGTCCGGGCTATTTCTCAGCACCTAATGACTGGAATTCAATGAAACTTTATGGGAAGCTTCACTACCAAGAGGAGATGTGCATATTATCAGCCGGTTCTCGTCGGATGATTTTTCACAGAGTTATGGCCCTTTGAAATTTTCTATTGTACATATAGTGCAATTCTTGTCCGAGCTATTTCTCAGCAACTTATTACGGGAATTCAATGAAACTTTATGGGAAACTTCACTACCAAAAGGAGATGTGCATATTATCAGCCGGTTATGGTCGGATGATTTTACACAGAGTTATGGCCCTTTGAAATTTTCTATAAACTGTACATATAGTGCAACTCTTGTCTGGGCTATTTCTCCCCAACTACTGACTGGAATTCAATGAAGCTTTATTGGAAGCTTAACCACCTTGGGGAGATGCGCATGTTATTTGTTTGTTCTGGTTAGATGATTTATTTAGAGAGTTATGGCCCTTTGCAATTTTTAAGTTGCTAAACCATCCATCGTATTATTTTGTCCAAAGTTATGCCCCTCAAGACGTTTCCTTTTATCTGAATATATAGTGCAATATTGTGACAAAAAAAAACTTTGGGGAGCATCACCCGTCTCCGACGGTTTCTTGTTTTATAATGGATATACACGAAGAAATGCTAAAACATTATCTTTCTTTATCTGTAAATTGTTGATAAGGATTACAGTTCTTTAAACAAAAATATACAAAACGAGTTATCGTTCATGCCTTTAACTATATTGATAAGAATTATAGTTCGTCAAACAAAAATAAACAATCACGTGTTCGTTCTTTACATTCTGAGGGACATGACAGTTTGAAAGTATGGGACAAATTACTAATATATACCTCCAAAATTGGTTTACATTATTGAAAATCACAGTGTTTCTAATGTTCATCGTTAAAAAACTGGATACAAATTATGCTCGATTGGTCATTGTCGGCTCGGGTACTACTTAAATGTACCCCGGGTACACTTGAGTATACTTAAATCTACCCCAGGAAAAATATACTGAAACGTACCCGGCCAATATTACGCTAAATTAATCGTTGTCGGCTAAAAATATTTAAATTTATTATGTTGATATTTATGTCAATATTCTCTATAATGGTCTTTATATTAGCGAAACTCCTACTCAAAAAAAGTATGTTGAGGCAGATTTTGTTCAAAGAGAATATTGTTTCGTATTCCTTAGCTATTTTACCACATCGGATTTGGGGCGGGAATGAAACTCGGGTACAGTCTAAATTGGTCGGGTACGTTTGAGTATATTTCCGTAAGTATACTTAAAAGTACCCGGGGTACATTTAAGTAGACCTCGAGCAAACATCATTGTACATCAGTTCAATATGCGAACAGCGCATGCCATAATTATCATTTTCCCTTTCTCGTGTCATACATAACTATTATTTTAGTACCATAAAAGAAACATCACTTGATTTAGGTACCACGTTGTGCGGTACCACTTAGATCTTAGAAATGACAATGGGTGATTATGAAAATCAGTGTTTACCTTGATGAATTCCATCGATGGAACAGCCCATATGAATAAAATTAAAATAAATTACAGTATATTGCTAAGGTTTAGACAAAATTAGACATTGCATTTTGATTGGTGGTCACCATACCGGAACACACTTACAAGACACCACAAAAATCTTTTTAATTAACATGCAAACAAAAAACGGCAACTTCTGTAAAATACTTATGACGTTTACAGATAGGACTGGCTAGATGTACACAAACTGAAACAGATTTTAGAAACCTTACACAATAAACCTTTCAATTATAGTTTGAATGTATAAATCCACATATTTGATTAACTTTTTCAATTATTAAATATTGTCGAACCTACAACATGCATTGATCATGTTAATTGTAAACCAATGGTGTGGAGTTGCATTGGGAACATCACTTCTATTAACTGTGAAACGTTAACACAAACAAATATAATTATGCCATGTCATGTCTATTTATAAACCAACACTCCATTTAACATTCCATATATTTCAGTTCAATGAAAGACTCGTGTACTATCAAACTTACAGGGAACATACGCATTCCACTATCCTCTTTGATCGGTCCACTAACACATTAATTGACGATGTATGTATTGTCTATAATATGTAGTTTAAATATATAATACAGTCATTATTAAACGTCCACCCGACTTCAATGTACAACTGATATGAGATAAGTATTATTAATTTCCCGCACCCAGCGTGCGACCAGCAGCTCACAAGTGACTCAAGGTCCGTACTCGACTCCCAATTCTCTGCGTCATCATCTGCCGCTACCTACGGTCCCGCCATGGCCCGTCTCGACGGCCCGAGTGGCTGGAAGGCAAACGCAGGCGACGCCAAAGCATGGCTGCAGATCAGCTTTGGTGAGGCCGTAAACTTGACTGGTGTGATAACTCAAGGTGTAAAGGTAATTGTTTAATTCAAACTTCTCCCATCGGTTACATTCACTGTAGTTCAATGGTAACCACCGGCTTTCACAAATTCCTCCTTTTTCCAATAGCATTGTACTAATAAATCGTCTGCTGATCCAGAGTCTCGGAAACAGTCAAATCTGTTTGCTGATTAATATTATTTATTATTAACAGACCTTTTATTTTTTCTATTATCCATCCTTTGATATTAACGTTAATGTTCGTTGATCAAATTTCACAAAGACATTGCATGTGCGTGTTTTGTATATAAAGTTTGTACGAAACGTGTATTCGTTTATCATTGATAATTGTTAATCAGTGAGATTTCCGTGTATGTTGTAGGGCACGCAAGTGTACACGAAGGCCTATACGCTGTCCTATAGCTTCGAATGCTATATCTTCACGGACTATATGGGGCCTGACGGCAAACCAATGGTAAGGAGATCATAGACCATGACTGCAACCCAGGCCCGTACCCAGGCGGTGGGGCATGGGGGCCGCCCCAACCCCCAAGCTGGGTTAGGATTGTTTTTCAATAATGGGCCTACTGCAAATTTTTCTCTTATCACAGTAAACTTACTGTCGAGCAGATTTGTTTAATTGTCCCTGATAAACAAGAGAATTAGCGCTAATTTACTCGCCAGTGGAAATAAACCCCTTGGAAATGTTTTCTTATCGCCTTTCCCGATCAGTCAATTGTCCCTTGTGATCCTGAATGCTTCATCTATCGATGGTTGCAAAACGTTTTTTTTATTGGCGAAGGCAAGATAAGCAGCATCGTCGGATACCCACGTTCGACCCATTCCGCTACTCTCCATTTATCGACCGTGGGACATTACAAACTCTTTTCACCGTTTTAGGGTGTGTCAAATCAAGTTATTTCATTGCCGTCACGGTTACATGAGGATATTTTTTACCAATGATACAACTCGTACTATAGAGACTTCGGGTTTGTTGTCAAAATGGCGTCGTCCGTAGAAATGGAATTTCGTCTTGCATGCGAATACTTTTAAATTGAGAATTTAAACGACTTTCAGAGTAAAAGTATCTCTAGTCTCTTACATGGGCGCGATGTCTTTTTAAGCACTCGGACAGGTGGAGGTTTATTTTCTATGGAGGGCGAAGCATTGACACCTTCAAAGCGAAGAGTGTTCGTTTTGTAAACTGCGATTTCATTGGTCTACTGAAAGGTTACAGTTAAGGTCAAAACGGCGTGTATTGCTTAAATTGTCCCACGGCTAATACTGGAGAGTAACGGAATGAATAAGTCGTGGGTATCCGACGATGGATAAGCAGCAAATGGTAGCAACTCATACAGGGGGTCATATGTCTGAACATTGCGGACGTTAATAATTTGTGAAAAACAAATAACGTTGCAAGCAATTAAAGATGATATATGGATAATCGTCATTATTTGAACTGGTAAGTTTCTTTGTATAAGTCCAAGGCCCATTATTTTGCCAAAAATCAATGAACCGGTATAAAACTCATGTTTCATCTTTAAGTCATGTAGTCCGACTGCTGTATACCACCCTACCGGGGGCATAAAAATCAGCTCAATATCTGAAAGAGTTGCGTAAAAAACTAAGGAATATGGTTATTATAGAGAAACAAATCCATTCTAATGTCGGAGTTGGAAAAGGATTGTGATGGTTTATCTGTGTTGGTGATAGTGAAAGTAAAAATGTGTAGCAGATGATACACATTTTATTAGGAATTTACTTTGAAACTTAGGAGTAGGTTTCAATTCACAATGAAAATGCTATTATGGTTATATGTCAGTCAAACTTTATGATACATTTCTTAGTAAAGCTTTTTGATTTTCAAAGTTTACTTTTCTTCTTCATCAAACATCATACATTTCTGAAATCTTAAGCTTTCAACGTTGGTGTGAATTTCACACCAATGTTTACAGATTTAGACTTCAGAAAGGAGCTGATTTACTCGATATATTCCATGAATTTATATCACAAAGTAAGGTGATTTAAGCATAAAAATTCATCCAGTCAAAAAATCATGCGTACGGCTCTGCAACCAACATATTAAGATTTTTTTCTTAACTTTAATATGGATATTTATTTTAATTGTTGTTGCTTCTTTATCCTAAAGCAAATTCATGTTGTGGGAACATTGGTGTTTTAAAAGTGCCGACATTTTCATTTGTGAAATGGTATAATTTGTATTTCTTAAGAAAAGAAACCAGTGACGAGCCCTTAAGTTAAACTGTATTTCCATATTCTGATTTTGAGGAAACTAACCAAGCATAAGATCAAACATAATAACTTATTATTTTCTTTTGTTTCCACATTAGAAACATAACATTCATATTTAACGACACTCTTGAAGGTATATTATCAGCACAAACATTAATTAAGTATTTTCTACACAAACACACAATGACTGTTTTAACTACCAGTACCATTCGTTTTGAGTACTATCATAACGTAATTACTCTAACTTCTAAGTTGAGGACACTTAAAAAAAAATTCGTTCGAAAATTTAGATACAAAAAAATATTCAAAAATACAAGTGTCCGAAAATAAATTTAAAATGCAGATTTTCGACAATTTAAAGACACACTAAAAATATTGCATTAAAGATTGGATACGGGTATGCCATGTGTATAGCGTCAATTGTTTCAATTAATAAAAGCACTTGCTTGTAAAATACAAGGCCGTATAGTATAAATTACTTGAGCATGTTTCACGTTAAGCTGGTGGGTGAAACTATTGTCTATTACAGGTATAAATTGATATGTTCCCCATTACACAAATGTAATGGTCAATTGCTAAAGGCATTCATGTGTCAGGTTTTATGTCCTAAATCCGATTGTAAAAACGCATAATCTAGGTGTCACAAGATAAGCACAACAGGACATTATGACGGTAAAATATAATAGTAAAATAAACTAACCGAAATTAAGAGTCATTTATTAAAGACGAAACCCCGTATTTCCGAAAAATATCACAACAAAGTATAATTTTGGAGAAAAATAAAATGGGATGTCCGAACACGGCAGATGGATTTTTTTCTTCAATATATTCAAAAATGAACCATTTGTAGCACTAGCATATATATATACATTGTTTTCAACAAGAGAGTATTTCAACAACACACAACAGGCCGTAAGTAAATATACACTGACAGACTAGTTTCATCCGTAAAGACTTCTTACTAAACAGCAATACTATCAGCCTTTTGTAACAGACAGACAGACAGACAGACAGACAGACAGACAGACAGACAGACAGACAGACAGACACACAGACAGACAGACAGACACACAGACAGACAGACAGGCAGGCAGGCAGGCAGGCAGGCGGGCAGACTTATAAAATAGTACATCGTCTTCATACTAGAATATACAAATAATTTTCTGTCACGTGAATACGAATAACAACATAACTTAATATAACATAAAAGTTACCTAAAAGTTTCAAATACAAAAAAAATAATATGGAAGAACAAATAATTTATATCGAGGGGTGATGAAATCTATTAAACAGTATTATTTAGGATCGTATTTCTAATAACTAAAACTTCTTCTATGTATTTACATACATTTCAAATTACTAATCTATCACATGAAACTAACAACTTGTGGAATTTATACACAGAGGGGTTAATATAAAATATACGGCTTATTTACTTTTTTCTTAAATCGGTGTAACAGCGGCAAATACATGGAATTCGTCTTCTAGATCAACGGAATTACAACACAAACAATAACGTACATTTCGTGGAAATGTTGTTTTGAGCATATCTGCCCGTTTTGATTCTCAACGGATGGGCAGAGCCTCTTAATCTAACAAAGAATAAACGCAAACGTCTATGAAGTAAGTCTAAATATTCTTCGTATTCCAACGAGGATTTATAAACTTTATACATATCTAGTACAGTACTGCTATTCATTTTACCATACCACTCATGTTTAAAATTATCAACAAGTCTACATTTGAACTCTTTAACAAAACTGTTTACTTGCACAACGTTTGGATTTTCAAATACATAACCGAATCCATAATTATTTACATGTTCTAAACATTTGTGACCCAATTTTTATAACCTTTATTACAATCGTTTAAAGCTTGTTTGTAAACTGTTTTTATAATAATATTTTTAGTGTATAGAATTTTAAACCAAAACATTATAATTTTACATTCAATGGATATGTACCTAATTTTCGATAAACAGCAATTTAACATTTACTATATTTATTTATTTATTTACTTTAACCTGAAGCAATCGTTTGCAAAATGTTTAATGAATGCGTTCTATGTCATCTGACTTTGTGAAACCAACCCCATACTTCTGAAGCATAATTTAATATAGAACCAACACAGGAGTCAAACAACTGACATAATATTTTTGGTTTTATATCAAAGTCATGCCATTTTATCAATAACGTATTCGATGCTTTAAGGGCTTTACCAACCTAATGTTCTTAGTTTAATTTAAAACTTCCAGTATAATTCAACACTGTGCTAAATAGTTAAAAGTATCAACAACTTCAATATCATAACCATTGTATGCCCATTTTTCATTTTCTTTTAATCCTCCTCTTTCCGAAAAACCATTATTTTAGATTTTGCAGTGTTTACATTTAGCCCCCAAGCATTGCAGAATAAATATAATTTATCTAAATGTGATTGGACTTCAGTAGGTGACTTGCCTAAAATAGTCATGTCATCAGCATATAATAATAAAATCAACAAAATGTCATCAATACTCAAACCAGAGTTAATGTTATCTTGTAGGTAAAGTTCAAGGTCTTCGACAAATAAAGAAAACTAAATCGGCGACATTACCTCCCCTTGCCTCAATCCAACCGCATAACTAAAATAATCTAAATAAGGTGAACATGATTTTACACGCGATTTAACATTCGCATACATATCCTTCACTATTCTAAGTAATTTACACTTTATACCAGACTTAATCAATTTCAACCATAATGCATTGCGGTTTATACTATCAAAACATTTTAACATATCGACGTTTATAACAAACAAACGTTTATTTTCATTTAAATAATTTTGAACAATTGGCATCAAACGGCCACCGGAAAAACTTTGCGAAACCGAAATTTCGCAAACTTAAGTACCCTTTTTCTTGAAGGTTTGCTTATTTGTGATAAAGTATAAGATACAAGTCTAACTTGTGATTAATAATTGGTTATTTTTGCTTGTTAAATGCGTTTTCTTCACTATGAACTTTATTTGCAAAGTTGGGGTTCCCATGGGATTTTTGTATTTTTCCCATGGGATTTTTCATTAACCCATGGGAATTTTGGTTTCTCCCATGGGATTTTTCTCCAGCTTTTTTTTATGGGAGAAAAAATCCCATGGAATTTTCAAAAACATAAAACACGTTCGTTTGTGCTTAGTTATCGATTTTAAGCATTGTTAAAGCATTTGTGCTTATTTTCGTTCAATTTACTTTGATAGAAAAACAAGATTTTTTCTGATTTTTAGAGATTTATTCATGTAACCTTCAGAAACACTACCTTTTAACAAATGATGAGCATTTCTCGCGATTTCAACGCGTTAAATCGTGTTTAAAAAAAATAAAAAAATCCCATGGGATTTGTTTGTCCCATGGGATTTTTTTGTCCCATGCGATTTTTTTTCCCATGGGATTTTTGTTCCAATGGGATTTTTTTTAAGGTATAAGTTTCTAAAAGCTATATAATAATAATAATAATAATAATAATAATAATAATAATAATAATAATAATCGTGCTCAATATGATGAATTTGTACTTTTAAGCGACTAACATTTTTATTCGAGCCGATCGTCGAGTCCGAATGGTGAGTATAAGAGCAATTTACCAGTACAAATAAATCTCACTTGTGTAGAGAACGCTACCGTACTATAAAATAATCTTGATAATAAGTCATATCATTTCTCGACAGAAAATGAAAACAGTATCCATATTGATGTCAGCAATGTCCCCTGCTATGATAAATATTGACAAAATGAAAAACCTTGACAATAATTCCGTGTCGAATACGCATTAGATTATAGCAATCAAATTCATATAAGCATTGATAAGATAATATGCGAAAATGGGTCTTATGTCAAATACGGCCAGCGTAGCTCCATTCCATAATGTCCGGTATTAAGTCACGTCAAGTTTCGTGGTCGAATTATAGCATAATAATCATTTTCACATTACGCGAATCATATGAGTTTCCCTACATATATTGTGTTAAAATTTATGTTACACTAATGTGCGATGAGGAAAAGGGGATTTCGGTAATTCTACATTCGCCCGCCTAGTACCGAAATCCCCATATTTACGCCTTAAAGGGTCAATAGGTCATCGGTATGAATGGTTTTGACTTCACATGAATGTTAAGTTGCAAAAAAATGATATTAATTTTAATTATTAAGCACTCTTGACAGCATTAAGTTGCCTCTCAGTGGGGATTTCGGTAATTCTACACTAGAACTTAAACGCGCGCCGGTACCGAAATCCTGCTGTACAAACCTTCAAGTGTCAACAAAATTATTATAGTATTTTTTTTCATTAGCAACCAGTGACATGTATTATCTCCAATTCGGTTACTTCTTTTGGAAAATAATTAGCGGGGATTTCGGTACTGCTACATTCGTAATTCAATATATAAATAGAATCAACAGTTGAATATCCTTTCCTAAATCCGAACTGCGCATCCGAAATAATATTGTTTCCATTGCCAAAAGTTTCAATAAGCTTGTAACCACGTTCGTCTAAATAGACTTTTTTCAACACTTGCACACACTGGTTATTTTGCAACGCTTATATATACGTACTTTGTCAACACACGATTCTTTCTGCATTCAGTTGTTTGTGGGCAACACGGACTCCCAAGGACACTCCACCCACATTCTTCCGGGTCAGGTTGACATGGTCACGTGCGTGCGCATCAATCCCGTCGACTTCAATGTGGCACCGGGCATGCGCGTGGACATCCTCGGCTGCAGAACTAACCCTGGTTAATAAAAACAATTTGTTGGGTTGCTTCGTAATTTAAATTCGACTAGTCGGGCAAAAGGAAGTGTTTGCATGTTATGCAAAACATTATTTTTTTATAAATGCCGAAGTTATAGAACCGTTTTCTCGCTATCGCTTGCCAACATGTATTGGATAGTCTTGAACAATTGATTATATGCACGCGTGATCTGTT
The DNA here is from genome assembly GCF_020536995.1 of Dreissena polymorpha. Taxonomy (NCBI): domain Eukaryota; kingdom Metazoa; phylum Mollusca; class Bivalvia; order Myida; family Dreissenidae; genus Dreissena; species Dreissena polymorpha. The sequence continues at coordinate 68,740,434 of NC_068367.1, read as the reverse complement.
TCCTATTTTAATTAGGTCATATATTTATTTTGGAATATACTATCATTATTGCGGCGGTCATTAAACTTGTAATACATAAAAGACGGAGTTAGATAAAGTATAAATTAGTTTGTCATGCAAACACATCACATGCGCATTACTAAGTTAAGATTGACGCTAGGTCTAAACTGTTTTCAACTAATGAGCTTCCCTTTTGTAAGCTTTGAAAATATTCATTTTCCGATTCTAGGTATATCGGAGGTTACCTCCACCACCACGCCGCCGCCACCTCTCCGAAACATGATAACCACCGTATCTCGCAACATGACAACCTCCATGCCGTACACCTGCACACCTGGCTGGTCCGAGTTTATGAGCATCGACACTCCCTCCGTGCTTCACACGTGGGAGGGACAGGGTCTTGGCGACATTGAGCCGCTCTCAGAGCTCCGGAAGTACTACAACTTCTGTGCGAATCCTTCGGGAATCCAGTGCCGCGTGCGGGACACGAGGGTGTCGTATATAATCTCTCCTGACTTCGACACTGAGTGCTCGCTAGAGAAAGGTTTTGTGTGCTTGAACTCGGTCCAGGAACCCATAGGATGCTTAGACTACGAAGTCAGCGTTAACTGCGATTGTGGAAGTAAGTGCGTTTCTTCGTATAGGTATTGTATGTTTATCATTCATTTGTATACACCGCGCAATTGCATTCTTCTGAAAACGTAGAGGCCAATTTAAAACGGCGATCCCAATATCAGCAAAGACAGGTTGCGAATGACTATACCTGGGCAGTAATGTTATGAACTACAGAACGGATATATTTTTTGTTTGAAATCTGCTCAACTGGAAACATCAATTGCATAAACATGAAATAAGAATAAAAGGTTTAGCATGTAGCCAAACATAAAACGTAGTTTTATAACAGGCTATACAGCTACCCAGTCGCCACCAGGCGGTTCGGGCGGATCGCCGACTCTTTCGCCCCCTGTGGGTCCTCACGGTACTCCATCTGCCTATCCACCAGGCTACACCGGCATAACAGCTACTCCGTCGCCACTAGGCGGTTCGGGCAGATCGCCGACTCTATCGCCCCCTATTGGTCCTCATGGTACTCCAACTGCCTATCCACCAGGCTACAACGGCATAACAGCTACTCAGTCGCCACCAGGCGGTTCGGGCTGATCTCCGACTCTGTCGCCTCCTGTCAGTGCGTCCGGTACTCTGACTGCATACCCGCAAGGCTACACCGGCAAAACAGCTACCCAGTCACAACCAGGCGGTTCGGGCAGATCTCCGACCCTATCGCCCCCTGTGGGTACATACGATAACCCCACTGCTTACCCGTCAGGCTACACCAGCAAGACACCAATTCCCTGCACTAGCCAGTGGTCATCCTGGATCAACAAGGACAAGCCAGACACCGGCGACGGCGATCGAGAGGTGGGTTACCATGGAAACGGCATTGTTATTATAAAGTGTCGTGTTTATCTATACACAAATAAATTATTTATTATAAATTATTAATGCTTTAGAAGACTGACTTTTTGACTACAAAGACCTCGATGCCAAAGCAAGATATAAATGTGTAGATGAGTCCGAATGAATACAGAAAATTGTGCCTTCGAAGATTCGTGCGATATGTGTTGACGAACAAGTGCTTTCATACAACTTCAGCTGCAATGTTTGTGCAATTTTAAAACACGAGATGTTATGAAATATTAATAGTTTTGCTAACTGTTTCATTATATGTCTTATTTTATTCCGCCAAATGGGAACGTATCTCGAAATAAGTTATAGTCACATAAAATCTCTAAAATATTCATGATTTGTTATTGAATTCACATGTATTTCGTATCATGATTGAGGGCTTTCGAGAAAAGTGCCAAGAATTCAAAAAACTATGACTCACTATTGTTAAATTTGGCATTTTACATCGGACGTAGTTATCTACCAAGTTTCTTCAAAGCACGTTCCTGAGTTACATATTGGAGGTGGTTGTTTGCCTTATATGTATAAAGGGGTTACTTTCAAAAGCTTCTTCTTTGATATCACAATGCCCAGATGTACTGAATTTAGCATGTATTTGAATTTGTTAACCAGAACAGACCAGAAGAGAGCAACTATTGTATTCACTTAAGCATATTACAGCTCAACGTGATTCATATTATAAGACATTCATACATCCATGCAATAATTAGTAATTAAGAAATAAACACAGTATACACGAGAGAATTGTGTGTTCATATAAACAATGAATTGAGTGTATAAACAACTGTATACACGGAAATCAGGAGAAAAAAGGAAAAAGTGCATTTATATAATTATAAACTTTACATGTTTACAGATATCAGTGGTAACAGGCAAAATCAAAGTATATTTATTTCATACCAAACAGTATATAGATTACAATAATAAACATTGTGTTAAATTAAAAATACAATTATCTCTTTTCTTAAAGCTTGTTATACAGTAAATATATTCTTTTCTAAGGGTTCCTTTATTATTACTATTTAGAAGATTAAACACAATGCCTCCTATTGCGCCGCTTTAAAGCGATATATTTTACCTTTGACCTCGAAGGATGACCTTGACCTTGCACCACTCAAAATGTGCAGCTCCATGCGATACACATGCATGCCATATGTCAAGTTGCTATCATCAATATTGCAAAAGTTATGACCAATGTTAAGTTTTTGGACAGACACTCAAAATGACTGACATAGACAGACAGACAGGCCAAAAACATTATACCCCCGATCATTCGATCCGGGGGCATAAAACAGTATGCATACATTGTCTTACTAAGAAGCGTTTTGATAATTATGTATTCGTATCTTTCTTCTAAATAAAACATTCTCATATCGTGTTCCTTAACCATTTTTTTTCAAATGATGCCCATGGGGTCGTATAAATCTTTAATCTTGACATAAACCAAGCCAATACATTAACTGCCATACTTATGTTTAAGGATTTCAGCTAATTTTGGTGGCTTGCACTGACCTCTAGGTTATGCTCACATGAACAAATATCGAAATTTAAATTTAAGTATTGTTTAAATGAACACATATTGAAACAAACTGTAAATAAAAGTAAGTTAATATTTTCGAATAAAAACCTTTGAATTATGTTTAAAATTTTAAATATTGCTACAACAAACTGTTATTTGTTGCAATTATAATTGTTAAAGTGACCTTAAACGTACTTGAAACTTTGAAAATTAGATTTTAATCAGATCAAAATATCATTTACACGATTGTTGTATAAGAACGCCATCTCTCATATTAATTGTTCGGAAAACACAACATTTGGATCGTCAACCATAGAATAGTATATCCGAATTAATCGAATTTGTCTTGTAACTGATATTACACTCCTTGCAGCGCTTACCTTCCCGTCATAGATTAACAATTACCAGTTCATTGCAAGTAAAATCCTACAAAATGTGAAAAGATTTCAAGTGTGTAACTTTTTCTTATTTAATACAAATCAGTACAATTTTCTGGGTATCCGCCCCTTTATATATGATAAACTATCAAACGCGACATAGGCAATAGAAGATTACTATTTATCGCAATAAATATTGATACAAATATTTAAATCGAGTATTCTTCACGTGGTGCGTACTGACGACTAGGACTTGATAAGAGATTTCTTAATTACCAGAAAAATGGCATAGAGTGTGCAATTACATTTTAGTTTTATTGAAAACGTATTTTCTATTCAGCCTACAACGATTCGTTGGTTTTTGGCAATCCGCTATCGGTGACGGACACTCAACTCTCGTCGTCGGCGGCGTGGGACGAGTTCAGTACAGCGTTTCAGGGCCTCCGAAACCTGTCAGCGGATGTAACACTCACGGGCGGATGGGCTGCCGGGTAAGGTGTCGAGTTTCTTTAAATATAAATAAGACTTGAAGCCAACTATGATCGATATATGTTAGAGGCCGCCGGGAAATGCTTTACGTAGAAGTCAAAGCAGTGCCTAAGTGTTATTGGCGTCGCACTGACGTGCGGCGACTAATATGTAATACGTTTTTTTTCGCTTATGGGAGGAGAAGTTATTTTACGGATCAATGTATATATTTTTGTTGTCAGAATATCTTGCATAGTGGTGATTTTTTGTGTAAATTAGTGTAAATAAGTACTGCATTTGTGCCTATTACATTTACTACAACATTTATTGCCAATAATGCAAAGCTAATTGTTTTAATTAATAACTGATCACAGGGACTGGGCAATAATAAAAGATCACAGGGACTGGGCAAATACGCGAACCGGTGAAACTTTCTGGTTTTGTATAAAAACAAAACTTCTTTGTTCCACTATCCTAGCAACCACCTTGTTACTAATAAAGGCACTATAGAGCGCGAAGCGCGCACGTATTATTAATTGTTATAATGAGTCATGATAAAGGAAGCAGCCGCTTTTCAATGAGGAGCACCACCACAGCACCCCAGTCTCATTACTATCAAGTCCTCCTACAGGTTGTTTTTTTTAAGAACCACATATAGAAGGCCGCAGGCCTGACCCGTATCTTGCTAGTGGTTTGGACCCTTTGGTATGGACCTTTAACCCCGCTCACTATCCAGCGTTTACACTTCCGGATTTACATTTAAACCGACTATTAATAGCTTATCAATATCTTAGTTAGAAGGTGATTTTTCAAGCGGTTCCGTAGTGTAGTGGTTACACGCTCGCTTCACATGTGAGAGGCCCAAGGTTCGAGCCCCAGTAGAATCAAATTTTTGTATTTGTGTTCTATGTTAACTTTTTGTTTTGATGTAGACATTTTAGTTTAAATATATATGCTATTTCATTGTAACCATTTTTTGTTTTTATTATGCCCATGAAATATATGTGTGAGAGGGTGGGGGTGGGTGGGGAGGGGTCGTAAACACATTAAAACTTTTACAGTGTTTTTCATATCAATGAGTACTCAACCCCTATCGTAAATGAGCAACGTAAGAATAAGTTCAGAATCATCTCCCCTTGAAGTTGAGAAAAATATGAAATTGCGCTTACAAGATCAAGCAGATTTTTTAAAACCTACACAGTTCTGATCCATTAATGAAAACTGCACACGGATGCCAGTAAAAAAAGGAAACCAATGTAAATAAAATGAACTATGAAATATTTGGGGGTTACAACACAAAATCATAGATAATGGTAATTTGGGGGTTATAACACAACATCAAATATAGTGGTTATTTGGGGGTTAAAATACAACATCATAGATAATGGTTATACCAGTATCTTTTTCTATTTTGTTTAAAATAATCGGCCAATATATTAATATTTACAGTAGAAAAAAAATCGTTCCATGTAACTTCATTGAGTGCCTTTTACACTGAAATTCCCGACGCCCTTTGATGCTGTGCATCAATACTTATCTTGTAAAATAATTATTTGCATGCCGCAACTTTCTATGATGATAATCGTAATGGACATTTTAAATGGCGATGTTGTCAGCGGTTAATTAATTGCAACACATGTCAATAGCTGTACCAAGCGAGCGTATAAATTACAATTAATATAAAATATACTGCACACTAATTATTGCACAGTAAGCCTGCGTGTTTGGGTTCAGTGCATGATCATCATGGAATACCGTAAAATACAATATGGCCTATGTGGGTACATGATATCGGATAATTTTTAAACACGTATATTTGGGTTAAATACTCATAAACACAAGTCATCTGGGGAGGCATGCGTTTACGGGCGCTGACTGCGTTTAATTCTGGTAAGTTGCAACTGACTGACAAAACGGCGTCTTTTTTTGGGTAATAAGCCACTATATATTTATATTTATGTTAAATGAATACGCCCATTCGATTCTACAAAGGTCACGAATGTAAGCAACATATTTATTGACATTTTTTTCTTGAATAACGATCTACGATATTGCAAAAAAAAAGAAAGAAGAACGAAAATCGGCATGCGCATTTTAAACAAATTAAGCGTTTTTAACCGGATAGAAATATTAGTCCTCTTCTAAAAATATGCCGAAAAAGAAGCAATTGTGTTAGTCAGTTACAACTTATCTTACTTAAACACAGTTAAAAACGAAAGCCCCCCCCCCCCACCACCCCCTCCCACCCCCTCCCACCTCCCCCCTCCCACCTCCTCCCACTTGTGAGCACTTACCTTCGGTTATTAAAACTTTCCTTTTTTTTTTCCTTATTTATATCGTGATAAATACTTGATTTGTTTTATCATTATTGTAAATTTTGTTCAATAGTCTTTGCATAAATATGTTAGTTTAGTTTCAGATAAGCCCATCTGACCGATGGTTTTGCTATCTTTGATTAATATAAATTCGAATTTTATTATTTATAAGAGAGTAAAAGGTTTCTATGATGCACTACGGACAGATGCTTCATTTTGCGTTGCATATTGCATAGTTTAACAATATAAGTTCTATTCTTTAACAATAGAATAACCACTAGCTTGATTGTAGAATGTTGTTTAGTTCAAACGTCACAATACAGCCGCAGTGATGTCATACTTATTATGTTAGCCTTACGTCCGAGGGGTAGCGAATTCGTTTTCTAGTCGTTGAGTGTTTTCAGAATCTTTAAAAAAAACACGAACTTCTATGTCTCATCGGGTTACTGATTAGATAGTGTCTATATAAGCAATTGGCGTCCGAAACAATTGAGCTAAAACAAACAGATTTAAGAGATAATAAACGACAAAAACCTCCTTGCAGGACTCGGGACTTCAACCCCTACATTCAGATGAACCTGCTCGCACCATATGACGTCACGGGCGTTACAATTCTGGGACGAGCGGACGGACAGGAGTGGCCGTTAGCGTACACATTCCTGTTTAGCACGGACGGTGTACACTTCAGTCCGTTACTGGACACTAGAGATGGCGGTGAATCGATGTCGTTCGACGGGAACACAAACCGATACACACCGGTCACCAGGAATTTCACCGCCGTGACTGCACGATGGATAAGGTTATTCATTTGCATTTATGGCTATGTTTTTCTCAGAAGCGTTTTTTAGTTGCGTCAATCGACACAAATCTTCACAAACACATACACTTGGATACGTATATGAAATTCTCACAAATATTTTTCTGAATTCACAATGCAAGTTTAAACATATCTACCCACCCTTTTTATTCGTTACTTTCTCAGTGACCCGCATAGACTCGAACCTCGATTTGGAAAATCAAACTTCTTTGAAAAAAATAAGACTTCTTAATACGTAGAACTGACTGATCGAGGCTAGATGATAATTCATAAATATTAAGCCAATCAGTATCGAGCTAATTTAATGTAACGTAATTTTGTTTTCTTGAAAATTTGTAAAAAAAATGTTGGTAGAGAAAGAAATTATACTGCATTTACTCATGACAATGACCTTATAACACCAGTCTGATTTTTTTAAATAAAATACAGTGTTATTTAGCCACTTTCAGATAACACAATTTTAGCTCCGCCCGCATTTTGATTTTTTTTGCAATGTATACTGAATCTAAAGCCAGGCACACTTATAACTATTTTCTTGTACACATGTCGTAAACAAAAATGGAGCTTTGTCAGTGGTATAAAATGCTTAGATGAATAAGGGACATCATGACTCTTATCTTTTCTGACAAAAAATTAGCAAATATCAGAAACAATGAACATACTTAAAATAGTACATTAATGAATTAGGAAACGTCCAAAGAATCACTTTCATCCATTTTTGCGTTCAACAATCTTCATCTGAACAGTTTTGTTTAAGTAACATTCATGTTTAAATGAAAATTTTAAAAGCCTTAACTTTAAATCAACAATAAGCCACTCTAATAATTACAGTGTCGATCATTTAAAGCTAATCCATTTATCGGGAACATTTCCCTGATATTTGCATGCTTCTTTATTTTACTTATCTTGTGCATATAATAGTAATAAATAGAAAACATGGTTACTGTCTTAAGATAAGATATTTATATCAGATCCGGAGAAATATCGACAGGAAATCCACGGCTTCTAAATGACGATAAAATCTTCGTCCCATGTCAAACTGTTATAATAAGTTTATTACAATGTATATTCTATATTTCAAAAGCAGATATGATATTTCAGTCTAGTCGTTTGATTAAATTGGGTGAAAAGATCGATCCCAGGTTTTTTCGTCTCCTTTAAAGTCTTCCGAAAATAAAATGAATATTTATTTACTTTGTCAACAGAATTTACCCTGTTGCATCGATGGGGCACATCGCTCTGGGTGTCGACGTGTTGGATTGCCATGGAAACACGGTCATAAGCACAACACAAGGTAGGTCATCTATAATTTCAAACCAATCCACAGATGATACCAAGACCACCTCTGAAGATCAGCCAACAAACGCTATAATATAACGAAACAAAGAACAGTCAATAAATACCAAAATACACACCTACGTTCAGTCAACAACCGCCAACATATATCCAACTATAGGTCAGTCGACAACTACCAACATATACAAAGCTAAAGGTCTGTTAAATACAGCCAACATACATAAAACTCAAGATAAGTCAACAACCGATCAGTCATTTAATGCTAACATGTGTAAATATGAAGGTCAGTCAATAAACGATCGGTCATTAATGTTAGATGTGTAGATCTAAAGGTAAGTCAACAACCGATCGGCCATTTAGTGCTTACATGTGAAAATCTAAAGGTCAGTCAACAACCTATCGGTCATTTAATGCTAACATGTGTAAATCCAAAGATCAGTCAACAACCGATCTGTCATTTAATGCAAACATGAGTAAATCTTAAGGTCAGTCAATAACCGATCGGTCATTTAATGTTAACATGTGTAGATCTAAAGGTCAGTCAACAACCGATCGGTCATTTGATGCTAACAAGTGTAAATCTAAAGGTCAGTCAAAAACCGATCAGCCATTTAATGCTAACATGTGTAAATCTCAAGGTTAATAAAAAACCAAAGACATATGTACAGCAAACGTTGAGTCAACAACCGCTTGAAAGTCATAACAATTTCATAAGATAACAGCTTGTTATGGGAACAGGACATAACGTATGTTTTTGTTCCTTGAGCAAAACGTTTTGCAAATATGCACTCCTTTAAAATTCGAGAAATGAAGTTCATGCTTGTAAATATTTTAAACAATATATTTAACAAGAGATGTATTTGTCAGAAACACAATGCCCCCCACTGCGACGCTTTGATTTATTTACTTATTGTTTTTATTATATCCCTTTAAAAAATATTACTTCCCTTGTAAAAATGATCTGTACCTGCCAAATGATATATATAAATTATCTCCCTTTAAAGCTTGTTACTTCGATTGGATTTGTTTTTTTACCGATGATTTTGAAGGATGACATTAACCTTGACCTTTCACCACTCAAAAAGTGCAGCTCCATGAGATGCACATGCATGCCAAATATCAAGTTGATTTCTTCAATATTGCAAAAGTTATGGCAAATGTTAAAGTTTTCGAACGGATGGACGGGCAGACAGTTCAAATACTATATGCCACCCTACCGGGGGCATTACAATGTTGATCACCAAAATGTTGAATTCACATTAAGTACTTCATTATGTGTTATGTTAAATAATATACACTCAAACAGAAACCCGGGATGTGCAGTCACAGAACAGTACATGGACCATCAGCAACCTTCAGTGCGGTCTCGCAACTTCCGGTGTCTCAGTTCTGGCGCTCATGTCACTGATTATGATGATCGCTCTCTGCAAGAAGTATCGTAAGAAGTACGTAACTCTGGTATTTCGTCCAAAAAAATAACAAACAAAATCACAACTCCAGGCAAAATGCTTTCATAACTAATATCATTATTAGAATATAAAGCATGAAATTTTAAAAACAAATACTTTACTACTATCCAAACATCAAAATAACAAATAATTTTATTATGGAACGTATATGCTACTAATGTTTTCATACCTTTATATCGAGGGGTTCTTACATACTTCTGAACTATCGGAAAGAGCGCCTTGCGTATATTTATGTTCATGTTTTGTAAATACGTAATCTATGAAAATGATGTTTTAATGTTTACAGTTTTTTCTTCAGCAAAGTCGGTGCACAGAACGGAACTGGTGTGCTTCTTTGAACGCCGTGCTTCCATATCAATGTCATATCATTAAGAAATATAATCAAGGTCAGCGCTGCACTAAAAATTAGAAACAAGAGATCCACCAAGACATTATTCTATATTATAGGACGCTATACCTGTACTATAGAAAACAGTTTAGAACAAAACAATAAAATTGATAACGTATGTTAAGAATTTGTTCCATAATTTTTGTAGCATCTGCGAAGGAATAGACAAATTATGTATTTAACAATAACTTCTGCTATATTGACATATTAATACAAACATTGAAAAATGAATATTATTTATGTTAACATTTTGTTATATTAGTATGACCGTTATTGTTACCTTTGTACTCCTCGCCAAGTGTTTAAATAAGAGTTGTTCTTTTCAGCGCCGCTCACTTAAAAACAAAATAAATTTTGCATTATGTATAGCACAAGAAATAATTAGTGTTTTTTACTTTCCCACCAGCATCATTGCATTTCTCTTTCCAACAAAAGTTCTTATTTTTCGCAACATGACTAAAATGCGCCTAGGCGATGGATGCGTGATAGGTATGTGCTCAAATAATAACGTTGCAAAATTCCTTACATCAGCAGTTCACGATGAAGTATTGCTGTGTTATGCCGTTATATAATTTGTTTATTCTATATATTTCTATGATAAATACAGACAAAAAAACATGCTAAAACATGCACGCAATGCCCTACGCATTCGATTTATAGTACCGCGCCACCTCCTGTCCTTAGCTCAACTTTCCTGGCATTATGTCCATCTTGTTTTGGCTATTACACAATTATCTATTAGAGCTGCAAGAAACCAATGTTTTTGCGCATATAACAACTTGTGCATGTTCAAAGAAATCGCTATTTGTAGTTATACTTGGGTGGAAATTTGATCGTCACACAGGCTAAAGGCATCGATTTGCTTTTAAAAACTTCACCATGCCACAACGTATAAACATCCTTACGTTTCCAAATGGGTTAAAAGTGTGTGTTTCTGTAAATATGTGGAGGCTTTAGTTATTGCTGAATCGCATTGTCCGCTTTATGTTGAAACAAAACATGTAAAAACTAAAGATCATGTAGAAATATCAATCCTTTGTTCCACCTCGGAAGTAGCATTAAAAAAGGTGGCGTCTGTGATTAACAGCCGTGTGTTTTATCATTGGTGATTTAGTACTAAATATACTATTAAAGAGACATTAACTTCTGGCTAGTTGGTCTTATCACATTTTTATATTGAATAAATAATTACAATCCTCAATTGAATACACATTGAAACTATTTAGGAGGCTTACCATCTGCAAATTGTTGGGTTCGTCCGGGATTTGAACCCGAGACCTTAAGCACCCAAAGCGATATTCATACCCCTAGACCAACGAGTCACTCTTGTAATCTCAACGCCCTTTGATAAGTCAAGTCAAACAATTAGATTTCCAGTAATAATGCAATCATTATAAATTATTAACTTACACGCGGAGTTATAGTTTTCTCAACTGCGATTTAGTACGAAGTTTACTATAAAATACACATTCAGATACGTGTGTCTCGTTGGTCTAGGAGCATGATAGTCGCTTAGGGTGCGAGGGGTCCCATGTTCAAACCCCGGACGAGACCAAATTGTGTGTGCATAGACTCTTTTCTTACGTAAAATATTGACAATTTATTTCTATGAATCGATATTTAGAGATATTATTAACTCAATTTGCAGCCGGAATGATAAAAGAAAGGCTCGTTGCTCTAGGGGTATGATTCTCGTCTCAGGGGCGAAATGTTTCGGCATCAAATCATGATTCTCCTTTTTTATTCTTGTGTACTGACTTGCGTAGTTCTACTGTTAAACAGAAATAATCCATATGTGATCTACCGTGACACCACATGATCAGCAAATGTGATGTAAAAATAAATTTCAACAACAGACTATTGAAACAAACTAGTCAATTCATACTCAATGTTTTCTTGAAATCTACAACATTTTGTTTCTATTACTGATGTTTCTTACCCATACATTGTTGCCTGTGCCTGAACATATGAATTGAAAGTAACTCCCTCTTCTTACAGACTTGAATTACCTATCTTGCTCTTTGAATCACAAACCAAGAACAATACACATGCAAACAAACATTTGGAATTACCACTGCAAGCAACAAATCGATAGTTTTCTTTGTCGTTGGTTCTAAACGAACACATGTACAACAGTGTTTTCACCATTTTGGGAATGGGGCATGTCACTTTGGATTGGGAAAATCCAGTTGTTGTGACACAGGACGTGGCTTAGAGACAGTGTACTTTTAGCTTATTAAACACAGTACGTGGCGTATCAGCTAAGAGAAGGTGTGCCAATGGCTTATGAAACACAGGACGTGACGTATCAGCTTAGAGACAGTGTACCATTAGCTTATTGAACACAGGACGTGACGTATCAGCTTAGAGACAGTGTACCATAAGCTTATTAAACACAGGACGTGACGTATCAGCTTAGAGACAGTGTACCTTAAGCTTATTAAACACAGGACGAGGCGTATCAGCTTAGAGAAAGTGTATCATTAGCTTATTAAACACAGGACGGGACGTATCAGCTTAGAGACAGTGTACCTTTAGCTTATTAAACACAGGACGAGGCGTATCAGCTTAGAGAAAGTGTACCATTAGCTTATTAAACACAGGACGTGACGTATCAGCTTAGAGACAGTGTACCATTAGCTTGTTGAACACAGGACGTGTCGTATCAGCTTAGGGACAGTGTACCATAAGCTTATTAAACACAAGACGTGACGTATTAGCTTAGAGACAGTGTACCATTAGCTTATTAAACACAGGAGTGACGTATCAGCTTAGAGACAGTATACCATTTGCTTATTAAACACAGGACGTGACGTATCAGCTTATGGACAGTGTACTATTAGCTTATTAAACACAGGAAGTAACGTATCAGCTTAGAGACAGTGTACCAATAGCTTATTAGGCACATGACGTGACGTATCAGTTTAGAGACAGTGTACTATTAGCTTATTAAACACAGGACGTGACGTATCAGCTTAGAGACAGTGTACCAATAGCTTATTAAACACAGGACGTGACGTATCAGCTTAGAGACAGTGTACCAATAGCTTATTAAACACAGGACGTGACGTATCAGTTTAGAGACAGTGTACTTTAGCTTATTAAACACAGGACGTGACGTATTAGCTTAGAGACAGTGTACCATTAGCTTATTAAACACAGGAGTGACGTATCAGCTTAAGGACAGTGTACAATTAGCATATTAAACACAGGACGTGACGTATCAGCTTATGGACAGTGTACTATTAGCTTATTAAACACAGAAAGTAACGTATCAGCTTAGAGACAGTGTACCAATAGCTTATTAAGCACATGACGTGACGTATCAGCTTTTAGACAATATACCAATAGCTTATTAAACACAGAACGTAAAGTATCAGCTTAGAGACAGTATACCAATAGCATATTAAACACATGACGTGACATATCAGCTTAAGGAAAGTGTACCAATGGCTTATTAAACACATGACGTGACGTTCCAGCATAGAGACAGTGTACCATTAGCTTTTTAAACACAGGACGCGACGTATCAGCTTAGAGACAGTGTACCAATAGCTTATTAAACACAGGACGTGACGTATCAGCTTAAAGACAGTGTACCTTTAGCTTATTAAACACAAGACGAGGCGTATCAGCTTAGAGACAGTGTACCAATAGCTTATTAAACACAGGACGTGACGTATCAGCTTAGAGACAGTGTACCTTTAGCTTATTAAACACAGGACGAGGCGTATCAGCTTAGAGAAAGTGTACCATTAGCTTATTAAACACAGGACGTGACGTATCAGCTAAGAGACAGTTTACCATTTGCTTATTAAACACAGGACGTGGCGTATCAGCTTAATGACAGTGTACCATTAGCTTATTAAACACAAGACGTAACGTATCAGCTTAGAGACAGTGTACCATGAGCTTATTCAACACATGACGTTACGTATCAGCTTAGAGACAGTGTACCATTAGCTTATTAAACACAGGACGTGATGTATCAGTTTAGAGACAGTGTACTATTAGCTTATTAAACACAGGACGTGACGTATCAGCTTAGAGACAGTGTACCATTAGCTTATTAAACACAGGAGTGACGTATCAGCTTAGGGACAGTATACAATTAGCATATTAAACACAGGACGTGACGTATCAGCTTATGGACAGTGTACTATTAGCTTATTAAACACAGTAAGTAACGTATCAGCTTAGAGACAGAGTATCAATAGCTTATTAAGCACAAGACGTGACGTATCAGCTTTTAGACAATATACCAATAGCTTATTAAACACAGAACGTAAAGTATCAGCTTAGAGACAGTATACCAATAGCATATTAAACACATGACGTGACATATCAGCTGAGAGAAAGTGTACCAATGGCTTATTAAACACATGACGTGACGTTCCAGCATAGAGACAGTGTACCATTAGCTTTTTAAACACAGGACGCGACGTATCAGCTTAGAGACAGTGTACCAATAGCTTATTAAACACAGGACGTGACGTATCAGCTTAGAGACAGTGTACCTTTAGCTTATTAAACACAGGACGTGACGTATCAGCTTAGAGACAGTGTACCAATAGCTTATTAAACACATAACGTGACGAATCAGCTTAGAGACAGTGTACCATTAGCTTATTAAACACAGGACGAGGCGTATCAGCTTAGAGAAAGTGTACCATTAGCTTATTAAACACAGGACGTGACGTATCAGCTAAGAGACAGTATACCATTTGCTTATTAAACACAGGACGTGGCGTATCAGCTTAATGACAGTGTACCATTAGCTTTTTAAACACAGGACGCGACGTATCAGCTTAGAGACAATGTACCAATAGCTTATTAAACACAGGACGTGACGTATCAGCTTAAAGACAGTGTACCATTAGCTTATTAAACACAGGACGTGACGTATCAGCTTAGAGACAGTGTACCAATAGCTTATTAAACACAGGACGTAACGTATCAGCTAAGAGACAGTGTACCATTAGCTTATTAAACACAAGACGTAACGTATCAGCTTAGAGACAGTGTACCATTAGCTTATTAAACACAGGACGTGACGTATCAGCTTAGGGACAGTGTACCATTAGCTTATTAAACACAGGACGTGACGTATCAGCTAAGAGACAGTGTACCATTAGCTTATTTAACACAGGACGTTACGTATCAGCTTAGAGACAGTGTACCATTAGCTTATTAAACACAGGACGTGACGTATCAGCTTAGAGACAGTGTACCTTTAGCTTATATAACACAGGACGTGACGTATCAGCTTAGAGACAGTGTACCATTAGCTTATTAAACACAGGACGTGACGTATCAGCTTAGAGACAGTGTACCATGAGCTTATTCAACACATAACGTGACGTATCAGCTTAGGGACAATGTACCATTAGCTTATTAAACACAGGACGTGACGTATCAGCTTAGAGACAGTGTACCATAAGCTTATTAAACACAAGACGTGACGTATCAGCTTAGAGACAGTGTACCAATAGCTTATTAAACACATGACGTGACGTATCAGCTTAGAGACAGTGTACCAATAGCTTATTAAACACAGGACGTGACGTATCAGCGTAGAGACAGTGTACCATTAGCTTATTAAACACAGGGCGTGACGTATCAGCTTAGAGACAGTGTACCAATAGCTTATTCAACACAGGACGTGGCTTATTATCTTAGGAACAGTGTACCAATATCTTAATAAACACAGGAACAAACATGCAACATAAATTTCAACAATGTTAAAGCTTTGGTCGTACTTAGGACATACGAAATCAAATCATTTGGGGGCTCAACTATTTTGAAGAAGCGCCAAACATCACACTGAGTAAGCCAAGTAATCATCATTGAACTGGGAATTTAAACAATTTACACGTTGTGTAAGAACAATATTAAATATTGTAAATTGAATCCATTAATTCACACTCGTGGTATTATGACACCACATGATAAGCAAATGTGACGTCAAATATATGCCAACGACTGAACTTTAAAACATAGTTAATTCATACCTAATTATATCATGGAGTATATTGTTATTGTTGTTATTTTCTTACCCATGCTTTGTTGCCCGTGCCTTCACATATAAATTACGAATATCACCGTGTTATCATTGCGCTGTGAACATTTGCAATTCACCTCTTCCTAGTAGATAATTGTAAACATTGTACAAGTTGGTATGCAAATGTGCGCTGTGCTTGTCAGACGCATTGGTCGGTTTGAATGGGTTCACAAATAGTAAACATTGGAATGTTTTAAATGTGAAAGATTTCCCAAAGATAGGCCCCGAATATATGCGGGAAAATATACATGTATATAATGCACTCCACTTGATTTACTTTACTTAATGAAGTATAATTATGAATTAACATTCTTCATTAATCGTTCAGAAAAAAACATTATTCGATATTTTAAATTTGCGATAATCGTAATGGCTCATTTCGAGATGCATGTTTCTCGTTCAAACACGGGACGAGCGCAAAAAAATCCATACTTGTCATAAATTATAAACTATTTTGAATAAAAAATTCCAATTAATATCAAGACATTTAACGTTAAATTCATCAAAACAACTGCAAAATATTGGGGCTCGTCCGGGATTTGAATCCGGGACCTCTCGCACACAAAACGAAAATCATACCCCTAGACCAACGAGCCGCTCATACATTCGTAAATTCATCGTAATATGTATGATAACAAAGGTCAAATAGGAGATTGTCAGTAATTGTTGTGAAATTGTTATAAATAATTAAGGCGTTGCAGTTGTTTTATCTGGGTAAGTTTTCTATAAAAGACACGTACAGATACGTATGGCTCGTTGTTGGTCTAGGGGTATGATTCTCGCTTAGGGTGCGAGAGGTCCCGGGTTCAAATACCGGACGAGCCCAAGCCCTTTTTGGATAGAATCGTATAAAAATATTATTTAGTCAATTTGAAAACGTAATGATGAGCAAGACTCATTAGTTTGGATGTATCATTCTGATGACATATACATACAATACCGTACAATGCTTGATGAAATCTTGGTGGGCACATATATCATTTAAAATGGAAGTTCATAATACAGTCATATTCATATATCACTTCTTTCACCTTTTACTTAATTACGTTCAACACATATATTTCTTACTACATCACGTTCAACACATATTAACAAGCAGCAGCATATGACAGACATTAATCAGCAAACAGAAAACATAACAATCTGTGTAATATAGTTCCTACTCTTTGGTAAAATGTGTAAAGTTGATGTAAAACAAAAACCTATAAGGCCCCATCATATTTTCCTTCCAATTCGTAGCAGTGCCCAAGCAAGTTCACTGTAGTCTCAGTAATGAGACTTAAATACTCGTTAAAAGCTGTTGGTCACGTTCACCGAGTCCTCCAAATGTGAGGTAATGTAGATAGTGTAGGAACGGACGACAATCCAACTCAGCACTGTCCATGAGTTAGTGAGTGAGAGAGAGAAAGTGAGTGAGTGAGTGAGTGTGAGTGTGTGAGAGAGTGAGTGAGTGAGTGAGTGAGTGAGTGAGTGAGTGGAGTGAGGAGGAGTGAGTGAGTGAGTGAGTGAGTGGTGAGTGAGTGGTTGGTGTGGGTGGGTGGGGGGGGGTGGTTGGGTGGGGTGAGTAGTGATGGTGAGTGAGTGATGTTGAGGGAGTGAGTGAGTGAGTGTTAGTGCGTGAGTGAGTGAGCAGTGAGTGAGTGAGTGAGTGAGTGATGAGTGAGTGAGTGGTATGGATGAGTGAGTGAGTGAGTGAGTGAGGGAGGAGTGGGAGTGAGGGAGGGAGGGCGGTGCGGCGGGGGACGGGCGGGCTGGTGGCGCGGGCGGGCAGCGGGCGGGGGGCGGGCGGGGGCGGTTAGGCTTGGGCGGGCTGGGGCGGGCGGGCGGGCTGTGGGTCGGGTCTTGCTGGTCGGTGGCGGGGCTTTCTCCCCTTTTTTATGGGCTAAATTACAAGAATTGATTCTGCAAGTGCAAAAGACGTCACTAGCCGGTAATACATGTACCTACCGAAAAAGACACTCCATTTCGGGCATTACATTGTTCCCATAGCCTAGGCATTCGTTATAGAAAGTATTAAATCATGATGACAACTAGTTTACATTTACAGGTAAAGAGCTCAATGGCTTGTACTTTACTCCAAATTGAATGGTCCATATTTTTTATGCTACAAAGAGGATCTTTTTGCCGTCCAGGTGATATTCAACTTAAGGTGTGGAATTTTATCTTTGATCGGTTTGCTCCACAACGTTGTCGGCACAGGTTTCATTGTAAGCTGCGTCTGTATACTATCACTTATCCACGCGGAACTGTCCGCTTTGATTTCTTTTAAATAAATAAAAATGCGATTTATGATGAACAATTAATGTTAGACCATCAACGACAATCCTTTACTTTGTATACTCAAGACGATTGGTGAAGTTAACACTAACATGTTTTACAAACAACATTGTGCTACTGCTGATATGTTAGAATGATGTGTTAATTAAGTGAGTTTTAATATCATGACACGTATCGGTAATCATTATATGCATGCACCATGTTATTATGTGATCGTTTTAGATAGGTGTCGATAGGTTGACATAAATTAGTCGTGGAATACCCTAATGCACGAATCAAACTGGTATCTCTCGAGCTCCAACAGGTCTTACGACAGGAATCTGTTTGATTTTTCTACATACAATTCATATAGATATTCTCTCTGCGTGCGTCGTGCTTTGACAACAAGAACATCTTTTTATTTTCGACTAAATGTTATCAATTTTTGGTAAACGTTGAGCAATACGGTTTCTGACATTCATGCAATCTTAACAATTCAGCTCGATTCGTTAGTAAGAACTGTACATAAAGGATTGTGGACATCATATACCATGGGTATTCATCATTTCTTCATCTGCATAGTTTGGCATTATTTTATCGTACGAGGTTTGTTCTTTTTTATTTGCCTAATTGAAGTTTGAATGTCTAAATATCTTGCACAACAATTGTGTGTTATCTTTTTATTTTATTGATCACCTATATAGCACATTAACGCACGAGTAAAGCCTGTCACTGTGTATTGTAATGCATCTTCTGTCATAAACATAGGCGGATCCAGGGGGGCGGATGTTTTAAATCGACCAGGACATTTGTTCTCATAAAGCTATTTTACGCAGTTCCAGATGACAAAAAACACGATTTGAACTGACAACGTATCTTATCTCGCATCAGTTCCTATAAATGTCAGACTGAACATGGTCCCAGGATAAGCACATGTGTAAGTATTTGAAGCTAGTAACACATTGCAATATAAAGCCCGACCAAGTCATGACAGTAAAATAGGTCTTGTTTTTAATTAGCACCCTTAAACGAAAGCGACCCCCCCTACGTTCTCCCACCTGTGAGCATTTACCTTCGGTATTAAAACTTTCCACATTCTTTCTTCATTCATACCGCGAGAAATGATTGAATTATTTTATCAATTGTAAATTCAGTTCAATACTATTTGTATCAATATATAGTTTAAAAAGATAGGCCCATCTGAACGATGGTGTTGCTATCTTTAATAATATAAATTCGAATGTTATTTTTCATAAGGGAGTTAAACGTTTTTATGCTTCACTAAGGACAGATACTTCTTTTTGCGTTGCATATTGCATAATTTAACAATATCATTTCTATTCTTTAACAATAGAATAACCACTATTTAAAATTAACAATGTTGTTTAGTTCAAACGTCACAATACAGACACAGTGGTGTCATACTTATTGTTTTTTCCTTACGTCCGAGAGATAACGGGTTCGTTTTCTGGTCATGGAGTGATTTCAGAATCTTTCCAAAAACACGAACTACTATGTCTACTCAGGAAACTGATTAGAGGGTATCTAAATAAACAATTGGCGTCCGGAACAATCGAGCTAAAACAAACAGATTTAAGAAATAATAAACGACAACAACCTACTTGCAGGACCCGGTACTTCAAACCCTACATTCAGGTGGACCTGCTCGCAACCTATGACGTCACGGGCGTGACAATTCTGGGACGAGCGGACGGACAGGAGCTGCCGTTAGCGTACACATTCCTGATAAGCACGAACGGCGTCCACTTCAGTCCGTTAATGGACACTAGAGTTGGCGATGAATCGAAGTCGTTCGACGGGAACACTGATCGATACACACCGGTCACCAGGAATTTCACCGCCGTGACTGCACGATGGATAAGGTAATTCATTTGCATGCATGGCTATGTTTTTCTCAGAAGCGTTTTTTAGTTGCGTCAATCGACACAAATCTGCAAAAACACATACACTTGGATACTTATACGAAATTCTCACAAATGTTTTTCTGAATTCACAATGCACGTTTAAACATATCTACTCACCTTTTTATTCGTTACTTTCTGTCAGTCACCCGCATAGACTAAAACCTCGATTTGGAAAATCAAACTCCTTTGACAAAATTAAGACTTCGTAAAACGTAGAATTGACTGATCGAGGCTAGATGATCATTCATAAATATTAAGCCAATCAGTATCGAGCTAATTTAATGTAACATAATTTTGTTTTTTTTTAATTGTTTTTTTTTTAATGCAATGTTTACTGAATCTAAAGCCACGCACACTTATATATATATATATATTTTTACAAATTTCGTAAACAAAAAATGGATCTTGGTCAGAGGAATAAAATGCTAAGATGAATTAGGGACATCATGACTCTTATCTTTTCTGACAAAACATCAGCAAATAATAGAAACAATAAACATACTTACAATAGTGCCTAAATGAATTAGGAAACGTCAAAAGCATCACTTTAATCCATTTTACGTACAACGATCTTCATCTGAACAGGTTTCTTTAAATGTTCATGTTTAAATGAATATTTTATAAGTCTTTGTTTTTCATCAATTTATCAGGAATCTTTCGCTAAATGTCTGCATGCTTCTTTATTTTACTTGTTGTGTTCATAGAAAATTAATAAATAGAAAACATGGTTTCTGTCTTAAGATATCAGATTTATATCAGATTCGGAGGAATATCGCCAGGAAATCAACGGCTTCCCTGTGCCTTTGCAGATATCATCTTCGTACCATGTCAAACTTTTTAAATAAGATAATTACTCTGTATATTATATATTTGTAAAGCAGATATGGTATTTCAATATAGTCAATTGATAAATTGGGCGAGGAAACAATGATCGATCCCAGTTTTTTTCGTCTCATTTCAAGTCTGCAGAAAATAAAATGAATATTTATTTATTCGTGCGTTTGTGTACAGAATTTTCCAGAATGCATCGATGGGGCACATCGCTCTGGGTTTCGACGTGTTGGGTTGCCATGGAAACACGGTTATAAGTAAAACACAAGGTAGGTCATCTATAATGTCCAACCCATCAACAGTTTCTACCAAGACCACAACTGAATATCAGCCACAAACTTTATAATATAAAAAATTATATAGTCAACACATACCAAAATATACGCACCTAAGGCTCAGTCAACAACATCTAACATATATCCAACTATAGGTCAGTCGACAACTTCCAATACATACACAGCTAAAGACCCGTAAAATACAGCCAACATACATACATACGGAATATTACGCTAGTCCAAGAGTTTGTATCAGTCGAGTGGCTTGTGTGATGACGTATCACACGAGAGGCGGAGCCTCAAGTGTGATGCGAATATGGCACAAGCCACGAGACTGATACAAACTCTTGGAACAATTGACTAGCGTAATATTTCTTTTATTATATACTACAACTAACGAAAACAGTTAGCAAAACAATGACTTAAACGGTACGCCATAGTTTATTTAAGACGCGTATGAACACAGTTTATGTAAATTAACATGTAATCATTTAAAACGGTAAAACACAGGTTTTCGACAAGCTTACCTTAATAAAATCGTTATTCCAATGTTTATTACAATTAAGTTGACAACTTTAATCAAATGTTTATAACAAAAACGTTGAAACGATATGCACTTCCACTTCTTATCTTCCACGTCTTTGTCGAAACTTAGTTTAAACCACACTATGTTATTGTATTCATATCGAAATTTACATTTATGCATGATAAACATACACTCCGAAATACGTTTAGCATTCGGTCGATGTTTTAAACAAATTGTTTACTGTTTAAAACACCTCGTCCGACATGTCCTTAAATTCCAGAGAGTTTAAATAAAACTAGATCTATTGTGTTTCGTCACAGACGCCACACTATGTACTAGGTAATATATGTCGTAATATAAAACAGGGGTTTCCTATTTTCGGTGCGCGTAATGTGACGTAATTAAATGTGTCGAAGAAAGTAGTCCAGCTAGTGTGGTAAAACGGAATCGGAAAACAGCGAGTAGCATAATACGGGATTTATTTTAACGATTGATACAACCTATATTTAATTAAACGCATCAAACAGGTATATCATAAAACTCTAGATCAGTCAACAACCGATCGGTCATTCAATGCTAATATGTGTAAATCTAAAGGTGAGTCAAAAACCGCTTACATATGTACAGTAAACGTTGAGTCAACAACCGCTTGAAGTCCTAACAATTTCATAAGATAACAGCTTTTTATGGAAATAGAAAATTACGTATGTTTTTGTTCATTGAGCAAAACGGTGTGCAATTGCACTCATTTAACAATCGAGGAATGAAGTTCATGCTGGTAAATGTTACAAGATATATATTGAAAAGTTGTTGTTCACCTAAATTTTAAATTCACATTAAGGACTTAGTTATGTGTTATGTTAAACAATACACATTCAAACAGAAACCCGGCATGTGCAGTCACAGACCAGTACATGGGCCCTCAGCAACCTTCAGTGCGGGCTCGCAACTTCCGGTGTCGCAGTTCTGGCGCTCATTGCACTGATAGTGTTGATCGCTCTCTTCAAGATGTATCGTAAGAAGTACGTACATCTCGTATATCGTCCGAAAAAAAGAACAAACAAAATCACAACAGTTCCGGCATTATTAAAATTGAAATCATGCACTATTTAAAACAAATACTTTACTATCCGACCATCAAATAACAAATAATATTTTACTATGGTCCATATACGAATAATGTTTTCATACTTTTATATCGAGGGGTTCTTACATACTTCTCAATTATCAGGAAGAGTGCCTTTTTATATTTATGTTGAAATGCATGCTTTGTAAATACGTATTCTATGAAAATGATGTTCTTATGTTAACAGTTTTTTTTCTTCAGCAAAGTCGTTGCACAGAACGGAACTGATGAGCTTCTTTGAACGCCGTATTTCCATATCAATGTCATATCATTAAGAAATATAAGCAAGGTAAGCGTGGCACTCAAAATCAGAAATGAAGGATTCACTAAGACATTTTATCAAAGTAAAGGACGCTTACCCACCCGTACTTTGGAAAACTGTTAAGACCAAAACAATAAAATTGATAACGTATGTTAAAAATTATGTTCTATAATTATTGTAACATCTGCGAAGGAATAGACAAATTGTGTATTTAACAATACCTTCTCCTATATCGATATATTAATCTAAACAACATAACAAAATGAATATTATCTATGTTAACATTGTGTTATATTACCATTATTGTGACCTTAGTACTCCTCGCCTAGTGTTTAAATAAAGAGTAGTTCTTTTCAGCGCCGCTTATTTAAAACGAAATAAATTTTGAATCATGTATACCAAAGGAAATAATTAGTTTGTTTTACTTTCCCGCCAGAAGCATTGCTTTCCTCTTTCCAAAAGAAACTTCTTATTTTTCGCAACATTACTTAAATGCGCGTAGCTAATAGATATGTGCTCAAATGATTACTTTGCAAAATGTATAACATTAGCAGTTCCTGGCGAAGTGCTGCTATATTATATTAAATAATTTGTTTATTCTATATATTTCTATGATGAAGACATAAAAAAACAAGGTAAAATATGCCCGCAATGCCCTATGCATTCGATATATATATCCAAGCTGCCTCCTGTTCTTTGCGCAACTTTCTTGGCATTATCTCCATCTTGTTTGGACAATTGTAAAATTGTTTATTAGATCTGCAAGAAACCAATGTGTTTGCGCATGTAACAAATTGTGCATGTTCAAGGAACGTCGTTTTATGTAGTTGTACTTTAACACTTTGACGTTCGGAAAATAATAGACTCTCTCAAAATATCCAAAGCTGCCGGTATAGACAATATTGGCACTAAAATTCTCAAATATTGGGAGGGGATACCATTGTAGGTCCGATTACTTCTATTATGAGCAATTGTATAAATGCTGGATTTTTCCTGACCAGCTAAAATGTGCATATGTTTTGTCAACACATAAAGGTGCAGATAACAATTATAGACCAATTTTTATTCTCCCAACAATTTCAAAGATATTTGAGAGACGCATTACAAATCAACTTAAATCATATCTTGAAAAGCATGAACTACTCCACAGTTACCAATCTGGTTTCCGCCCAAATCATTCCTGTCAAACATCCTTGATTTGCCTTATAGATTCTTGGTTACAGTATATTGATTCTGGTCGCATGGTTGGATAAATTTTCCTGGATCTCCGGAAAGCATTCGATTAAGTAGATCATGACATTTTACTTGAAAAACTCAGCATGTACCATTTTTCTGACATGCTCTTGCTTTTATGAAATCTTATCTTTCTAATAATGACAGTGTATAAAAATAGGTTCCAGATAATCGTCGTTTCAATATATCAAAACCGGTGTACCACAAGGCTCTATACTGGGGCCTATTTTATTTCTTATTTACATTAATGACATCCCATCTTTCGTAAGAAACTCAACAATTGATCTTTACGCAGACGATTCAACATTACACGTACTGGATTATAACATTCAAAATATACAATTAAATTTGCAAAACGATTTGGACAGTATAGCAACATGGTGTTCCTTTAATAGCATGTCAATTCATCCAAACAACACAAGTCTATTATGAACATCCATTTGAAATGATATGTGTGCCCATCAAGATTTCATAAAGCATTGAACGGTATTGACTAAATAATATTTTTCATTCGACTCTATGCAAAAAATATTTGGGCTCGTCCGGGATTTGAACCCAGGACCTCTCGCACACCAAGCGAAAATCATACCCCTAGACCAACAAGCCATATGAATCTGTTCGAGTCTTTTATAGAAAACTTACGCAGATAAAAAAACTGCACAGCCATAATAATTTAAAACGATTGCACAATTACTGCCAATCCAACTATTTGACCTTTCTTACATATTGCGATGAATTTACGAATGAAAGAGCGGCTCGTCGGTCTCGGTGTATGATTCACGTTTTGGGTGCGAGAGGTCCCGGGTTCAAATCCCGGACGCCGTCGGAAGGAAATTGACATTGGGGCGGCGGAAGGGGTGGTTATGAAGGGGGTATCCCCCTCCCGTTGGTGTCTAAATGTCTTTAGAAATGCAAGGCGCATTCAGAACTATGTAACATCTATGTGCGACTAAATGCAAACTGAAAATATATTATCCCCAAAAGTGCTAAATAAATATCATGGTTGCTATTAATATTACACACATTTACGCATCAGCAAAGAAATCTAGACAAGGCCGATATTGAAGCATGTAATCTGAGTAGGCTGTACCTTAATAAATGGTTTAAACACGAACCTCGTGCACCAGCACCGGTATGGAGTTGCATGCACCACGCTCTCTTGCGTGATGACTCGAGATGTTTTGCAATTCTTTACATACCATTGTGTACGTAACACCGAAATCTATATTTTTAATAGTGCATTATACATTATATTGAACAATCCCAATATTGTTTAAATATCGATCGATTCAAAGAGTCCACTATAATTAAACTAAATATTTGCAATATGTAAAGTATTTCATAAGATACTAAAGCTTATCACCTCAGTCTATACGGTTATTCGATTCATTTTCATTTACATTAATTTTCATTACAGTCACATAAACAAACAAGCTATGTAATATGAATCGTGTACACCCAATATTGCTGCTTCTTCCTGTATTTGCACGATGAAGATCTGAAATATTAACTTTATCATGCTTATTCTTCAATCTTTTTGTAAAAAGAAAGAATGTAGTTTGAACGTGTTCGTAATTTCATTTTATCATTTCTTAAAAAGTTGTAACTCTGTTTCTACGGTCGCCTTCTTACCATTGAGTAATTAAATGGTAACTAAATTGAATGCGTTTTAATTCCCTTTTATTATTGTTTAATATGAGTTGCAATGCTATGAGGTTAAATTTTATTTACACTTTTATGTATCATGAATATTGCTGGACCAAGTGTGAGGTTGAGCGCTCTAAAACCGGTTTAAACCCCCAGTGCTTCGCATTAACCGTTCCAAGGCGGTAACCCCAGCTTTATTCTACTATGTGTGTATGTTGTTTCGTATTGTGCCCTAGTATGTTGGCTTGGTCACTTGCCATAAATTAAGGACCACAACCTTGTGTATAATAAGAATGCAATATTACTGGGGCAGCTGGGGTTTCACTTCTTTATATTGATTAATTAAATTCGGTTTATGGATTGATGACCCTCTGAGGAATTTCGTTGATATAAGTTTGTTTGCCCGACACAAATTGTTCTTACTTTGGTTACATAAGTAAGTGAACACTGGAAGTAGGACCTCGCAAAAACTCAAATAGTACTAAAGCTATCATGATGAAACTCGGTCTCAAGCTATGTTGACTTAACTTATGGGGATCATGTACTTACTAAGACAAAGTTATCGCTTTATGTGGCAGACGTTTTACTCTAACAGAGCTCTTGTTTTTATGGAGATAAACGACTGGATCTGTTTAGGACTACTGGCTTACGCCGATAGAATTTAGTAGCGGAATTAAGAAATTGGTAATAAAGTGACTTTTTAATTACTGTACCCGATACTAGTCAGTAAATTTATATGTTACTGCGCTTCGCTGATGAAACATGTATGCGTTCTTTTAACGATGATAAGTATAGTGATTTTGATTTATTTAATCAGGCAAAATACCAACCAGACTGGGTCGAAATTATACCATATAATGTAGTTTATATACAAATTTTTTGATTCAAATCAGTGTTCAAACATTATACTTAAATTTTGTGCTTGTTTTACCAACAGTCTTTCATAGTTTTGATTGTTTCACGGAAAAGTTAACTTTAAAGATATTTGTTTTGCATCTCACTTTAATTGTTAGAACTGCGTTCGTTCGTTATACTGAAATAAAATAACTGAGGATTCTCCAGAAATTCATGTCAAGGCATTTCTTAACGACGTACGCATTTCTAAAATGCTTTTAATTGGCGGCGAAGAATTTGTGTATGTGTTTGGTTTTTATTGCACGTCTGCTTTGCATAAAACACCGAATGTCCTCTTAATTACCACTTACTAATTAGTGATGGCGAAATTAATAAAGTTATAGTGTTAATCTGCACAGTTACTCAAGTCATATAATATATATATTACTAAACTAATGCATCTACAAGTACCTCTCTTATGAAGATGTTTACATTTCCACATATAGCATGTATCTACACGAATCCACACGAACATATTAATGCGCTTTACAAATAAAGTAACGCTCTCGTTAATGGATGTTAATGTATATCATGCAACGCTTATTCACAGAAGCAAACGAGGAGTTTATGTGGGAGTTGACTTAGTACATAAGTACATATGAATTAAACAACCCAGTTGATTATCTTTCCTTAGTTTTGTCACTATATTTTACTTAGAGTATTATAAGTGCAACTTCAACACAAATGTGTATGGACATTTAGAAGTATAGGGTGAAAACATATAATGTATATGTAAACAATTCAGACCCTGACCAAAGTGTATTTCGCTCAAGAAAATGTTAAATTTGAACGAGTCTACTTTTTAAATATTTAAAACTATTTTTAAAATGCAAAGTTTTAACTGCGGTGGTAATTCTTATCAAAAATTCACTAAAATGAGTATTATTCTTTTACATAGCCTACTGTAACGAACTGTTTTGGGACGAATCGGTCTGAATATTAACTGGTAGTAACTTCCCTTTAATTGTATGATACTTTATTATTTACTTTTTTGGATGTAAACCTTCCATCTCATGGAACACAAAGCGAAGAGATTTGCACTCACAGGTAAGCTTCATTCCAACTTAATTACTCTAAAAGGTGCTCATTGCTTTCTAAATGCAATTAGATTATTTATATTTTTCTTATTATATTTAGTTGTTTAAAGGCGATTGTTTGTCATCGTTTGTTAAACATTATAAAATGTATGCCAATTTTTTAACTTTATTTGACCAAATATTTTTTTTATACAACTATTATCAAAATAAGGTTCCCATGTCTTATATTTTGTTTGTAATGTCGTATGGTTTTCATCTTCAGATTTGATACTTTCTTCTTTTGAGGAAACTATTGCCATAACCTGGCACATTTATAATTCAGATGTTTCCCGATGACCTTCAATAAGCCAAAGGATCGCTTACTAACAAAATTCCTGAACTCGTTTAATAAAATATGGTATGATATGACAACTCGTGCTAGATCCTATATTTATTACACAATGTTATATATATATTTATATATATATATAACAAAACTAGTAAAACCATTACCTTAATTTTACTTATAAAATGAGTGCATACACATACTTAAAGGCTTGTCGATATTACTTGTATTTGCCAGTGAATGTTTTATAAGATCCTGAAACATACGTCAAGCCATATGTCAATGTTTATAGCAAATAAACATCTCTAAAGTAGTTGCAATATTTAGCCAGATTGTTTGAAATCAAAAGGGGAATATATTCTGCAAAATTAAAGGTCTTGAACCTGCATACTTGTAGTAGAAACAGTTATGCGGAAAGTCCAAAATGTGACTACAATCCTGCTAAATAATCTTTTAGATTTCGAAAAAAACTTGGTCAAGTACAACAAGGGGAAATAATAATTTGTGTAACTGGTTTAAAATGGAGCCGATCGTTTTATTTATTATCAAGGAGAAAGTCGTGTAAATATTAAAAGTTGTTGTCGTAGTGATTATTGAGGTCATGGAATGCAACATTAAAATAATCATTCTTGTGCATAATATAATGTTTAGCACAATGAACGCATAAGGTTATGTATTTGCAATGACAAATACTTTGAAAACATAATATTTGCATGAACAAAACGACAAAATACATCAACCTTGACATACGAACTCTTTTGTTGCGCCAGTTAACCTTATTCAGCATTCTTTTTGTGGAACAGGGTAAAATGGGATATTCCATAACTTTTTTTACACAATTAAGGTAACGGAACAGTGTATTTGTCAATGTGTAAAGATTCAGGTATTCAATTTATTGCGATCTCGGTTTAGGTAGTCGTACAAAAGGCGAATGCAAAATACATGCTTTTGAGAATGTGTAACATATAGATATAAAATAAAATAATCAGTACAAACACCTTCTTTTGTTTCTTAATAATTATTTTTTAATGCTTCTTAAAACATGTTTCGGCCATAGCCTTCATCAGTGGTAATAAAAAAAATATATGAAGTGACGTCAACGTCACACATACACGTTACGTTGTTTGGCCGAAAAAATATATTACACATAATATTACAATATACAATGATGGATAAATCTTGATTCACCAGCCTATTAGTAAATATATGATATAAAAAGACAATGTAATAGGCAAACATCATATGTATATGTGAATTATGCTTATATTCTATATGTTATAAAGCAGTTTATTATTTAAACCGTTAGAAATCATAGTTTTTATTTTATGTATCCAAAATGTTACTTTGCATAAACGGTCTAGATTGTTTTCTTCAACATGATTAGGTACAAATGAGAAATCAGATAAACTACAATCATTGTGAGTAGATGCAAAATGTGTAGCAATATGTAAAATGGATTTATTGAACAGTTTTTTTTATATCAAATCTATGGCTATTCATTCTGCGGGATACATTTTGATTAGTTTGCCCGACTTATTGTTGACAGCATTTTTTACGTTCATATCAGATATATAACTTAACGTGAAGCGCAATCAACATCATAGTGCAAATCATAGGATAAACCAGTAACAGTACTATTGAATTTTGAACACATGTTGATATTATTGCAGTGTGTGCATCTTCGTTGGTTACATTGCCAGATAAATGTATTTAAGTATTGTTATAAGACACTGAACCGTTCACAAGACTGTTACTTAAATTTTTAGGTCGTTTATAGGCCAAAATAGACTTAGATGAATGTAGGGATTTCACACTTTCCTTATCTGATAATCTTAATAAATCCCAGTATTTGGGTAAAATGTTAGCAATGTTAGGAAGTGATGGGTTTTTTACATATAGATAGAGATATAATTGCATGTTTCGCCTCCAATAGGAAATACGTTTTGCATACATAAATGAAAATTTCGTGATCAAAACTATCATTATAAATTAAGTTGAAATAATTCCATGCTTCAAGGCAACACAAAAAAGTCATCTGTAGAAGTAAGGTTCAACTCATCTATAAGGATCCCTAAACCCGCAAACACAGCTATAGCCGTAACATCGTCAGTAGTTCATCATCAAGCACATAAACTTCACACCACCAATACCAGCACTAACAATCGAGCGATACAAGCATTACTCCAGGACATGCACCATCTTTTGCATCCGACATAATTTTAGTTTCCAACTTTATATTTCTTTGTATTCATATCACGAAATAAAGATACGATTATAACATAGGCCTATAGGGAATGACATACTCTTACAAGTATTATGAAATTAATTATATACATACAATGTTTGTTTACATCCTTATATATTTAGCAACATTTGTTATATGCAAAATAACTACACACCTGTTTTGGAAAATTCTCTTTAAATGAGATTGGTTTAATTTATTCGGTCATGATTTAATACATACATAATTGTTTTTAGGAAACGATAACGCGATATCCTTTTTTTTTACTAAAGCATAGAATATGTTTGGGGCCTAGCTCTAAATATTGGTAGCGTGTGACAGTAACAGTGTGTGGTCCCTAAATCAGAATCAACGACGACGATAAAGAAATAAACTTTATTCCACTCTGTTAAACTTCACAAATTTTATAATAGCCTTAGTAGATTCGTCAGAGCGGTGACACGTATTCAAAGCAGCACAGTTACACTAAAGTTCTGTGATGAGTTGAAAATATTCTGCGAAAAGTTGCAATTATGGAAATATGTTCGCGTACAAGTGATTTCTTTACGTATTGTTTCGATTAATTCACACCATGGATTAGTTATTTATATTTTCGGAAGCAAGCTGATGGTACTGCTTCTCTCCGACAAGAACAAACAAGACTGACTCAAGAATAAACTGAACGTTCGAAAAGTGGCCACTAATCGGGCACCGGCTCAAAATCGACGTTCGACCGGCAAAATTTCGACGATCGGCCCGAAAAGAAATATGATAGAAATATGCATTTCTTTGCGTATAAATAAATAACAAAAATATAAAAGATAAACCAATATATAATCTATTCCCGAAGGTCGATTTATATACTCGACAAGTTCATTTATGTTCGTATATAAATAACACATACAGTAATGTCACTATACTTCCGCAGATATATAGCAAACGAATATAATCGTGACTTATTATTTATTGATCGAACGTGTTAAAATAAAGCTAATGTGTGCTCCTAACAATTAAAATTGTGCAAAGGTATTTAATGTTAAATTTAATGTTTATATTTAAATGACCTATCTACTTAACACATGTTTTGAGTGAGACGTTCCTTAGATACAAATATTTCGGCAATTGATATTTATTAATTAACATGGGGTCATTAAACTCTTCATTGTAATACTTATAATGCTATATTTTAAGTTTATATTAGAGTGACCGGCTAATATTTATAAATTAATTAAGTTAAAAAGTAGAAAAAAACACTCAAGAGCAAAACCATTTGATCTTAATAGCATTTAAATTATCATAGCTATATGTGTATGTGCTTTAAATACAAGGGGTCACTTAACTCTTCGAACTGTACACATTTTCACACAAAAAGAAGAAAACACATATACCGTCGCACATTAATTTACGATGCGTAATCTCAATTGTTTATTTCAAGTTTCAAATCGGGATATACAAATAATTGTTCATGTCGTCATACGTGTGTGACAAAGTTTCTATATTGTTCACATCAGAATCTTATCATGTATTATACCTTCCAGCACTACTTATATATAAACTATGTATTTCCAAATATAAACTGCATACCTATTATAAATGACAGTAAAATTAGCATAACTAAATGTTCATCTTAGAATTAACCTATTGTTTTCTAGCTACGAAATCCCAGTAAATCAGTAAGTCAAATTAGTATAGCTGATGTGATCAGTGATTTCCTCCGGGTTTCAAATTGGTTAGCTTTTTTATAAGCGCAGATCAGTGAAGTTTTCACAATCAAGTTCTTTGCGGAGTAAAAAGATAAACAGCGAATCTAAGACGCCATTCGAAAAACTTTGTCTCCTACTTATACTTTTTTGACATTTGCATAGTTTGTTGTGTGTATATAGATATTATACTGTTCACTCGCACCTGTTCGGTATGCAAACCACAAAGCATCCATTCGGATCTAAGAGTAATTTTAAGTCATCTATGAAATATGCAGATAATTCATTTCGACTTTTAAGTATTTGGGATAGACTTAAACTGTTGTAGTGATAACCTATCGCACTATTCACTGAGTTTCATAGAATGTCTGTGTGTTCCATTTCCAACATGACTATTGGAAACAATAAACAATCGCGATGATGCTAAGAACCGATGGTAAACGACCAGGGAGAGATTCGGAGGCCTTGACTTTGATGGTTTGATTATCTCCAGATGTTATTTAGTTGAGCATTCTAAAAATAAAACATTAAAGTCCTAAAAAGACTTAGATAACAAAGTACCTCTAAATAAGCACCCGGATTACTACAATGAGAAAAGTGAAAAATACATCGTATGTGCGGTGTAATTTCATTAAGTCCATTGAGTGTAGTTTTACGATGGATTGTGTTTTTTGTTAAATGTAATGCAAGCGTAGAAGTTGTATAGATCAACACAACACACATAGAGAACATAATATAAGATTAGTTTATTGTGAATAACGACAACAGATGAAATACAAAAGCATGTGCAAAAGAGGTGTGTTCCAATATTAAAGAAACATAATTTGAAAAAAAATCTCAACATATATTTATATATATTGTCGTGTAACGTAAGTGGCATTATCCCATAAATATATTATTATTTTAATGAAGTCAACAAATATAAAGATGGTATACATATAACATAATTTGTCTCAGTTTTTTCGTTTTAAGTCCTAATAAAAATGTTACAACATGTTTAACTTAATACAAATTTAGTAAACAAAGATAATAGTATGTTTATGTCATTGTGTACTGAAATTAATCCGAAGACGCATATGAACACACCAATGCAGAATACGAAAACAAAAAAGGCTGAAGTTTGCAACTTACTTGTGAATCCTAAAGTAAAGTACGATGCAGCATTTATCCCCGCCGCTGTTAATTTTAGTTAATAAGAAACTCTTCTTTTGACTCACTTTGTATTATCTTGAATATAAAGTCAAACCTCTACAGACTAATGCTCTGCAAACAGCAGTTTGGGTTTGGATAAAAATAATCATTTTCATTTTCGTCTAGTTCTGTTTTCTTTCATAATGCGTTCAAAATCAGCACGCAAGCATACACGATACATTTGTCCATTGTCATTTTCCTTTTGCTTGTTAAACAGGCCGTTCTTAGTAGATAAACATTTATAGAACAGCTAACAAATGAACGACATATTCATAAAAGAAATTACCCTTCAAATTGAACGTCAACGTCTTTAGAATTTCAATAGAAAAATGCACCACACAAGATTTAAAATTCTTTCAAGTCACTAACACTGTTCTCAATCCATAAACTGTTCAACACACCAGTTTAATTCAAGCACCGCATTATTGGAGCACATTCTACAGTATTATAGAAATCTACAAAGCAATCTTAACGGTTTAATTCGAGCAATATATTTCAGCAACTGTATTCAAATATTATTGTAATAATCCATCCTAAACATACAATTTTTTTATGTTGTATTGACACTGCATTACATAATTCCCAAAAAACTCGTCTCTTTGAACTGAATGAATGATGCATTCCAGTGACTTAATATCAGAATTCAATCACGTGCAGTTTGGCGATTTATTTTTCATTCAGTTAAAAGCAATGTAAACGCTGTGATGGAATTATAGCTACGGCTAGTATTCTTATACGTAAATTGATTTAAAATGTATTCATTCAATGCATGTTTTATATATAGAATGTTAAGAACAAATGAATGAGAATGTTGATACATTTGAACGAGATAAATCGCATTCAAGTCTTTAGTATGTAGTCCTATATTTACAACAGACGCGTAGAGGAAGAAAGGATTGTAAAGCACATTATACTTGATATTATAGTTTCCGTCTGTTATATCATAATTGACCATTTAAATCGCGGAAACAAGAAATTAACAGTTTCTGAATTGGAACAACCCATTATATGAACGTCCGAACCTAACTATGTAAATATGTTGTGCAGTTGGAACACTTTTGCAAATGGTTCAATAGATTGTAAGATATACCAATAAGTATCCGTATCACATTGCAATGTTCGCAGTGGTTACCTCCTCTATGTGTTAACGGTAGCCATCGCATTCACATGTAATAGTGTTAAGGATCTGAGAGCATTTATAGTTTGCAGCTTTTTGTAAGTTGATAAATATCAGTGCAATTGTCGAAAAAACTATTGATCATTGTATGTGGTTTTTATTCATAACTCATGTTTTATATTTTGTTTAATTTCATACAAGTTTGTCTGATCTTAAGATATTCCTTGGAGACTATCCAAATATATGGTTTAAAGACACACCTAACAAATGAAATATATAACGAGTACAAAATATAAACATATATAATATTTGAATCGACCATTATCACGTGGTGTGTAATAGGAGCTGATATTTCATACGATACCCCGAACCAGACAAATATGTTCGCGGATGTTGACATAATTTTTCTGCCTTTCTAAAACTGACCAATTCCAAACTTGCCGAGGACTTGAGCGAGTAACTTAGATGCGGCCAACTTTTCAATGTCAGGTGCCGCGCAACATGGCTCAAAATCGATACAATCTGCCTCATCTTCTTCATCGCCTTCATCCGTTTCCATTTGTTGGACATGTTCCTATTGAAGCAGCAGTTTTTATGTATAACAAGTTAAACAATTTTGAGAGAGTGCACAATGATATCACAATAACACAATATGGTACTTTTTCAAACATAAAACCATCTTAGAATACAATTTAAAGCTAATAATACGTTTTTTTTTCTTTTTTGGCATAATTATGATATATGCTGTGGAAACATATTCAGACGAAACCGAAACATAAAATTTCGAAGGTCAAGAGCATCATGGCCCAATGTCGCTCAACTGGAACGCGCAGGAACTTAACTTTTCTGAGAAGGTGAAGTTCAAAATAATGACAGTATTTATGAAACATAAATATTTAATTTCTAGGCACATTTTTATTTTTGAACTCGACAGAGATATCATTAAAACAAATGTTTTGACCGAGGCTAATGAAGAGTGGACCTATTTTTGAGCTCACATGACCCAGTTTCTAATTAAGCCGAGATTTTATTGTGAACATGTTCTGACCAAGTTTCATGAAGGTATGCAAACATATGTGGTCAATAGAGCCTTTATAAGTTTCACAGCAAAAGCCATATCAGAAAAAAGTGCGCAACTCCTGGCGGCCATGTTTTTTGACGTACATTAACCATGTCTAAATCAAAAAAATGTTTTTCGACGAACACTTACCATTTTCAAAAATAACCAAGCCATCATTAGACAAACGTTATGACTAGGTTTTATGAAGATGACACTAAAGATGACTTCTAGAGTGTTCACAAGGTTTTATTATAACCATCAAAGGAAAACTTCCCCGCCCCGCAATATTATTCGACAAGCCATAACCTTGTGAAACTCGGGAGAGCTATCATTAAAAAAATGTTCTGATCATGTTCTTTGAGGATTGGATTAAAACTTTGACTTCTAGAGTTTCCACAAGCTTTTTCTTCAAATAGACCTAGTGATGTAGTGTTAAACCTCCCGCGAACCAGTTTCGAACTCGGCCAAGATATCATTAGAACCGAGTTCTGATCAAGTTTCATGAAGATCTTGAAATAAATGTGACCTATAGAGTGTTCGCAAGGTAAATATTGACGACTCACGACAGGCAACACACGACAGACGACGCACGACGGACACAAGTTCACCATGAGCACGTTGTGCTCAGTTGAGCTGAAAGGATGTGCAATTAACTACATAACGGGTATTATACATATAACTAATACCGAATCCATGTGAAAAGATTTTTGTTTTAACGACAAAACACATACATGTAATCACTATTAATGTTCACTTTTTTTCCCCCAAATGTTGGCAAAAATTACCCAGCCAAAAGCACGTTCACGTGCAATGAACATTTCCATAAAGCTGCAATTAATTGTGGCCAGTTATTAATGAGAACATTATAACGGACGAACAAGTAGGCGTTAGTTTGCTCACCCGAACAGTTTTCTGCGAGAATTAGTAATCTAAATATTTAAATATTAGTAAAGAAACATACTGAAAGGAGGATGGCCTGGAATCGTTCAGGAAACATTAGTTTCGCCACCTCCATGAGGAATTGTCCACTAGGCTGATCAAAATCGTGAAGAACTGAAACAATAAAAAAAATGACAGATTTGCATTTGGAACATTAAACGAATTGCATAGTTATTACTTGTATGTGTGCACCACATGACCATTTATAAATATATTAATTCAAATAAACATACATAATAATAAATCAATCATAGTATTATAAAAGTGAAAAGTAATGTATCCTACATTATTTAAACAAGGGCTGTTTGTAAAACATGCATGCCCCCCAAATGGGCTGTCCGTTTTAGTGGCAGCCATCGTGTGAATACGTTTTTTGTCACTATGACCTTGACCTTTGACCTAGTGACCTGAAAATCAACAGGGGTCATCTGCGAGTCACGATCAATGTACCTATGAAGTGTCATGATCCTAGGCAAAAGCGTTCTTGAGTTATCATCCGAAAATCATTTTACTATTTCGGGTCACCGTGACCTTGACCTTTGACCTTGTGATATCAAAATCAATAGGGGTCATCTGCGAGTCATGATCAATCTACCTGTGAAGTTTCATGATCCTAGGCATATGCGTTCTTGAGTTATCATCCAAAAACCATTTTACTATTTCGGGTCACCGTGACCTTGACCTTTGACCTAGTGACCTCAAAATCAATAGGGGTCATCTGCGAGTCATGATAATCTACCCATGAAGCTTCATGATCCTAGGCGTATGCGTTCTTGAGTTATCATTCAAAAACCATTTTACTATTTCGGGTCACCGTGACCTTGACCTTTGACCTAGTGACCTCAAAATCAATAGGGGTCATCTGCGAGTCATGATCAATGAAGTTTCATGATCCTAGGCCCCGACAGACCGACCGACAGACCGACAGACCGACCGACATGAGCAAAGCAATATACCCCCTCTTCATAGAAAGGGGGAAATAATAACTCTGGTCCAGTGTCTTACACTAAGCGATAAATTGAACCTAAATAGATGAACCATAATATAATGTGAACTATTTTCACAGCGGACACATCGATAATAACACGCTACAAACCATGCTGACTTATGTAAAATCCTCCCGAGATATAATTTTATATAATTTTAAAAGTAGTTAAATAACGAACTATTGGTACTTGATTATTATTAAATATAATAATACAACTATTTACATTTATAGCGTTTAGTCACAACGATACGTTTTCTAGATAGCGCTGCACTTTTAAAAGTATTATCTCCAGGAACCAACAATGTTTACCTCTTTATGAAAAAGTGTTTCTTTTTGGAAAACAACGTTTATATGCTGTCGGATTTCGAACAAATTTGTAAACGAATATCATTTTTTGTTCCACCTTCTTTGCGGGTGTCTCCAAAGTTATTACATTCTGAGAAACGTGGATTGCATAGAAGCGATTTAATTTTTATTTAAATGGCAGAATTAATATCATACACAAAGCATTGTTAAGCTGTTGCTTGACATCACGTCTAAGCTTTCTAATATTTCCATACTTGACAGCTGTATCGATGAGCTGTATCGATGAGACTGATGATCTCATACTTGTCGGACAGGTCCATCTATAGAGATTTTTCTAACGTTAAATAGTATGTCGATGTATTGTTTGACAGATAGAACTGGGACCAACAAAATACGTGTGTTTAGCAGACATAAGATCGTAACTATCTGAAATATAAGTGTTACATTGTGACTGAGCATTTCAAATTAAACATACCTGTTCAAATACATTTCTGTAATTTGTCCTCGAAATCCTTAACACTATTGAACGTGTTAGTGGTATACAATCCACTGAATACTCGCAGGGCCTCCTTGTGGTCTTTCAAAATTTTATTAGTGTGCTTTTCATGTTCAGCCACATATGCATTTTCTTCACATTTTGTTGCTCCTCCAAAGTCAATCACCTTTACGCGCATGTCACTGTCTAGCATCAAATTACCACCTAAAATAAGGTTGTTTACTAAAAATAATGATTATTTGAATACCTGTATTTTGTTAATATATATATAAATTAAATATACATGCCGTATTATCAATTCATTACAAAAGAACCAGTGTTAACAGTCCAACATTTTCTGGATGACGCATGACATATGGTTCATCGCGCACAGAGAATACAAATTATTCCATATCCAGCTATATTATTGTAATTTGATTTATTGGAAACATTTAAGTGAATTGGAACCATTTAAATATAAGTATTTTTTTCTTTACTAACCGTGCACGTCGTTGTGCGCCCACCCCTTATCATGTATAGCAGAGATTGCGTCAAGGCTTCTGTCCAGCACATGCAGAGAGAAAGGCTTCACCAAATGGCGATGTTGATCATCTCTGAGTTTAAACATATACTCATCCATGATACTGGTTAGTGTTTTCCTGTAATAGTAAACACATTCAATTATTATGTCATTTTTGCATGTTGTGGCTGTTATCTCAGAACGTAGAGGAACATTCAAATTGTAAAATGGCATCTATTTGACTTTTGTACAGTATAGCTTTTACAACAACATAATTGGAATACAAAACATACTCATATAGTTCCTGTTTATTTATGTTTATAGGTTTCAAACTGGAGGGACAATTTTATTTTTACTTTTTAGTGGACCAATAAAGTTCAAGAATCTCGTTTTAGTATCTTTTAAGTTTTCTTTTAAAAATTAATTTTACTAGAAGGGTACACGAAGAACAATCCTAATCCATAAAACGTAATTGTATGCTTTTTAAATTGTTGTTTAAATAGGCCAACAGTATTTAAACTTGTATCAAAACCATATTTAGAGCATTGGCAAGTATGACATTCATCTTTGAACTAGGAACATAGGACTTACATGCAATATCTCGATACCAAATGTTTAACGTTTAGGACAAGTAACATGTAAATGAATTTACATTTGTCGGATGAATGAAAATGTTACAGTCAAGATCTATATTCTGCCAATATTCTACCAGAGAATTTCGAGCTAGGACACGGGCTTTATATTAACAAGCCGTCTTCACGTGGTGAACGTTTGTGGATAATGATTTTTGAGCGTTCTTCTGGAGATCAATTATTTAATGGTAAAACTCAAGTACGATAAAAGACTTATTTGTGTACAAATTGACGCCATGTAAAGAGTAAAACCTTAACATTGGGAGTGCCAAACAAACAAAATGTCTTAAATGTTTTCTTGTAATACCTTTTATAATCCCCATGTGTATTTTGATCTTGTTGTTGACAATTTGGAACAAGAACATCCTGGGTACATTACCGGAGGCATTCAAATCAATCCAGCATCGCACTTCGTTTTCGGCATTGATTGAAATCATGACCTTTAAATTGTCGAAAGTCGGTCTAAGTAAATTAATACATAACCGATCGCATTTTGTAAACATCAGATGTTTCTAGTTAAGTTTATATGGAGCATTATATAAACTTCAGATGTTTCTAGTTTAGTATATATGAACATATGTATTGTAAGCTACCTTACATGTAAGATACAATTGCTCATCTCTATGCGCTCAATTGTAGTTTGAGTTTGAGTCCAGCAACAAACTCTTAGAAGGAAGACGGAGACCGTTTAACGTTTTCCATAATGCATCTTTATTCAGACAAGCATTAAATATTATATAATACAATAATATCTCTAGACTGTTAGAGTTGACTTAAAAAGGATGGACGTTTGGTGAACAGTTGCTCTGCTTTAAGGTTGTCAACATCATAAATAGTACTGATATTTTATGAAATACTAAAAACGCTCGTTTAAGTTAAATACCAGAAGTTAGTAGTTAATGTACAAACAAATTCTGATTATTACTTCTAATTCGTGAAATGAAAATGTTTTATGAAGTATTACTGTTTGTTTCTTACTTTTTGGAAGGGTTTTCAATTGATCGAACAGTGATGTTTGTTGTTAGCAACTGTTGCCAAAACTGTGCGGATAACCTCCTTTTATACCCTTTGGATGCTGCAGATTTGGCTGCAGCCAAAGATTCAGCTGCAGCCAATCACAATCCTGCAGCATCCTGCACCATGTATGGAAGTAATGCGGTTACATGTAAACAAGAACATACTTCTAAAAATAATAAATCGACAATCATCATAAATATCACATCTTAATCAAAGAAGGCAATAAGTTTGATGACTTGAAACAATAGACACCTTTAAATATGCATGTATAACAATACAATATTAAATGCTGCAGCATGAAATCTTAAGAAATTCTTACGCATTCAGCGTATCAAATAGTTCCCTGCAAACTATTATGTTTTAACAGTTAATATAAATGAAGAGTTTGCAAGTTATAATAAATATCATCTTTTTATACAAATAGAGGAGTGAATATTATAATTTTACAGCCTATTTTAAAGTCAAATGCATGCAATAACACTCCACCATATTCCTACGTATGACGTCATCAATATACATTGCTGCAACGATTTTGACAGTGCAGGAATTTCGAACATGTTGGATTATTCTCACAACAAACAACATATAATGGACTAAACACAAGGTAAATACAAATATATAAATATATTAAATCTTGGAGAACATTATCTTGCTAAATGCAGTGCACTGCATAGACAATATGTGAACAACAAAAATAATGTGCACCGATATTCGGATTAGGAATGAATTCGGATGATATTTACATGTTATACATGAAATATACATTACATTTCCCCCTCCTTAAAAGAATAAAATTCTCCTGAATTTTGAATGTTTACTACAATAACAAATTTAAAAGACAACAATAACAATAATGTTAATGAAATATGTTAACTTATGACAATACTTAACATTGAAAAAGGTTTACCACTATACATGTAAAAACATATACTTAATTCTTCTTCTGTTTCTTCAGACGAAGTGGCACATCCTTCAGGCGGGCAAGGAGATCATCAGGAGTCACGGGGAAGGGCATCAAAGGCGGACAGGACTGACATCTGGACATCTGGTGTAGTTGGATCTTCATTGAGGGCAATCAGTCGAACAAGATTGAAGTTCTGTTTCATTGTTGCTGCAAGGGCGTCGTTTTGAAGATCAAGGCTTCCAGGGAGTGCAAGAAAATTGTATCTAGCCCTCAGGAGAGATCTT
The DNA here is from genome assembly GCF_020536995.1 of Dreissena polymorpha. Taxonomy (NCBI): domain Eukaryota; kingdom Metazoa; phylum Mollusca; class Bivalvia; order Myida; family Dreissenidae; genus Dreissena; species Dreissena polymorpha. Next base: position 68,698,566 of record NC_068367.1, on the reverse strand, counting down.
GGAAGCGGCGTAGTGTGCGCATGGAGTGTCATAGCGACAAACTCGTAATAAAGCGTCTTCTGATCCGGAGCCCAGCAAGTCCATTCAGCAGGTGGCCAGGAGATAGTTGGAGTTATCTGGATACTGTTGACAGGAACATCATTCCATTCTCGTCGAGCTGGTGGAAGAAGTGGAAGTCGGCCTTCGAGAAGAAGCGAATGGGCCTTCGTCTTGAGGACTTCTTTGACCGAGGAATGGCGTGGTGTGGGGATGTAGACAGGAGGAAATCTGAAAGCTGATTTGTTCTTGGAGGACTGTGTTTGTGTTGGTACTTCTGCAGGCTCATAGTTTGGCGTTGATGATGTGTTCCCATGAGAAACTGGTGTAGGTGAAACGGGGTTGTAGAATGGGGAGCTGGAGTATAACGGTAATACTGCTGATGTTGGCTGATGATCACTGGTCTCTAGGTCTTCGGTGCGTTGCGGGGAGGATATTGAGACTGGTGTGGGACTGTGTAGGTCATTGTAGTCCAAATCAAGTTGAGTTAGACGTTCATCAATGATCAGATGTTTTGGAACTGGCGTAGACTCAGGTGTTTGAACAGTATGCAAATCAGATGTTGATTTGGGAAAGAGGACATCAGTTGTAGGTGAAGTTGCTGCATCGGGTATGAAAGACAATGTGGAAACGGCAGCAGGAGTGACGGAAGGCAAAGCAACTGGAACAAAGGCTTGTGTAGGGAGTGATGGACTTGAGGGTGAAGATGCTGTGGCGGCAAGATCAGGAGATTTTCTTGACGTGAAGGTGGCAAGATGGAGGACTACCACAGATTCAATCTGGTTGGGTTGAAGTCCAAGTAATGATGTAATAGAAGTATGATGGGATGGATTTCCTAATTCCCAATGACCTGATGGAATAAATACTTCCTTAGGCAGTGCATTCATACGTCGTACCAAACGGCTTACCAGACGAGCATCAGTCAATGCGGAGAGTGGGACTTTGGCTTTGATGTAAGTAGCATTGGAACAGCAAATGATGGTGCATCCAGTGCTATCCATAGTCACAGATTTCAGGATAAGCTCTGGGTTGTTGATTGGTGGAGTTGACACGGATGATGTTGACGAAGATGAAGTCAATGAATTCCAGCCTTCGATCCATCGGGTGATCCCAGGAATGCGTCCTGCAGCCCATTTAGTAACCAGTCGTCTGGCTTCAATGGCCTCTGGATGCGAAGGATTTGGAGTGGGATTGGTCAGAAGATGAACTGTGGGATTTGTGGAGAAGTAGAAGGAGTTTTCTGAAGATAGCAGTCGCAGAAATTCCTTTAGCGTATGGTTGTGCTCATGTGGGTGATGAGCCCTGATATGGCGCCTCAGGTCCCAGTCGGACTTGAATTCTCTTGGATGCTTGCCAACGCACCACACGCAGATATACCTCATGCGGCGATGGTCGGTTTTTGCCAGATGGTTTCTAAGATCCCGTTTGCTGTGGAAAGCAGTGCCACACACCTCGCAATCCATGGCAGAATCTGGAAAAACAGATCATGAGATGCACATGACATTGTTATGAGGCTAACACAATGCATATAACCATTGACTGAGCAACTGTTCGCAGTATCCATCATTTTTCAGAAGCGATCTCAACAATCCATATAAACGCATTCATACTGGACTAGTTCGCAATAACGGTTTCTCATCGACAAATACAGTTGAGAAAGGATCACGGTTGATCAGGCCGCTGCCTTCTCGGTTGAGCGCTCATTATAATCTGTAAACCGTTCTCACAGCCGAACTATTATCACAACTGCTCAAAAGTAAAGTGTCTCTCTTAGACACAGTACCCAAATGTGCAATACAGGAACAAGCTCCTTAGGCAATGCTATTTGTGTATGTCTTTTTCACTTTTCCAGTCATAAGCTCATCTCAATCTGTGTGTGCGTGTGTGTGTGTGTGTGTGTGTGTGTGTTTTATCCCTGTTCACTGAATGCCACTACAAGCAATCAATACATGGGCTTGTGTTGTTTAATTTTAAAATAAAAGGATGCTGATATATGCTAGCATCTTCTAACTATACTTATGGACAACAATAATTTACTAAAACATGAACAGCATTTACTAAAACATTAAATTAAACTAATAAACAATACTTTGCTTCATTTACACATCGCCATTTTATATTTGTGTTTGGTTTATTCCACAGGAAGTGCTTTGTGGAACCATGCGGGTACATGTGACCCTCTATACCGAACTAGCCTGTCGATGTGAATGGCTTTGGCTGGAGTCTTAAGTGACCTCTTTACAAGATACACAAGATCGTCAATTCGCTTTGTGACCAAATAAGGACCATGCCACTGCGAAGCAAGTTTTGTGCACACACCGAGACGCTTTGTTGAGTCGTGCACCCAAACACCATCACCAACTGACAACACTCGCTTTTTGGCACGAAGGTCATAGTGGCGCTTTTGATACTGTGACTTAGTATGGAGGGCTTTGCGTGCAACTAAGTGAATTTTCTCAAGCTCTTCATGAAGCGACTGAACGTATGAAGCATATGATTGTTGATCCATTTGTTCATTAGACTGAGGAGGTTAGCCAATTAATGCCTGAAGAGGGAGAACTACATCTCGACCAAGGGTCATCTTATTGGGGGTCTGACCGGTACTTGCATGTATGGAAGAACGTTATGCCATCATGACTTGCTGCAAGAATTCATCCCAATTTCGCTGATTCTTGTTACAGTACATGGACAACATGCTGCTAGGTGTACGATTGAAGCGATCCACTACGCCATTCGCCTGAGGGTGCTGTGCAGTGGATTTAGTAGGGTGAATTTGCAGCAGATCACACATGTCAGAAAATAGTTTTGATGTGAAGTTACTTCCAAGATCAGAGTGAATTGTTAATGGAACTCCAAATCGTGAAACAAAGTGATCAACAAATGCTTTAGTCACTGTTATGGCCTCTTGATTGGGTAGGGCAATGGCTTCAGTCCATTTAGTAAAACAGTCACATATAACTAGTATGAAAGCATTGTTAGAATCTGTTCTAGGAAGTGGCCCATATATATCAACAGCAATGCGTTCCATTGGCCCATACACTTTAGCTACACCAAGTGGTGCTTTTGGAGGCTTGGATGGTTTTCGAGAAGCACAAGCATCGCATGTTGTACAAAACTTTTCCACATCTGCTTTCATGCCAGGCCAGTAAAATGTTTGTCGTACTTTGTTCAGCATTTTTTCAGCACCAAGGTGACCAGCACTAGGGATATCATGAAAATATCGCAAAACTTCACTACGCTGTAAATCTGGTACAACTATTTGCCTTCGGCATTCTTCGCCTTCATACCAGGTGCGGTAAAGAACATTGGAATCAAGCAAAAGACGGTCCCACATTCTCCAAAACGTTTTAGTCTGTGAATTGTTGCCGCTGATTTCCTGCCAGCTTGGCCTAATGGAGGCTTGCAAAGACCAAATGATTACTTTTAAGGATGGGTCACCTAATTGAGCTGCACCTATACGAGAAGAAGTCCATTGAGTGGCCATAGTGGGTTTTGGAATGGAATCAGACGTGGACATGGACCTTGTAACAGTGCGTGCAGTTGAAGAATCTGGCAACGTTGTTGATGGATCAATGACTGTTGCTGCAACAACAGGAACAACCCTGCATACCTCTGAATCACAGTGTTCGTCAGCATCATCGCTAGTGGTGTTTCTACTCTCCTGTGTGGCACACTTTGAGCAAGGAGACCGTGATAACGCATCTGCATTGCCATGACTCGAACCCGCACGATGGGTAACTATTAAGTTGTAAGTTCCTAAAGTCTCGAGCCATCTTGCAACTTGGCCTGTAGGACGCTTAAGATTTTGCATCCATGATACAGCTGCATTATCTGTACGAAGTAACACTTGTTGACCAAACAAATAGTGATGGAAAGCGTTTAAGGCATGAATAACTGCAAGAAGCTCTTTACGAGTTACACAGTAGTTTTGCTCGTGTTTATTTAAACCTTTGCTGTGATATGCAATAACGATTTCTTGACCATTCTGTATTTGTGACAACACTGCTCCTGTGGCCTTATCTGATGCATCAGTATCCAAAACAAATTTTGAATCGAGGGTAGGATAACCAAGGATTGGAGCTGAAGTCAAAGCAGTTTTCAGAGTGTCAAAAGCTTTCGAACATTCATCAGACCATTCAAATTTACAGTTTTTCTCTGTAACTTTATGCAATGGACGTGCAATTTTGGCAAAGTTCTCGACAAACCGTCTGTAATACGAACAAAGTCCAAGAAAAGATCGGACATCTTTTGCGCTGCGAGGAGTAGGCCAGTTTTGGACAGCAGTAATTTTGTCCGGATCAGTTGCTACACCATCCTCAGAAACAAGATGACCAAGGAACTTCACCCGTTTTTGAAACAAAACACATTTGGAAGGTTTTAACTTAAGATTTGCTTGTTGAAGTCGCTGCAGAATATGCTCAAGCCTGGATAAACCTTCACTGACAGTCTTACTTGGAATAATTATGTCATCCATGTACAAAAGGCATTCAACCCATTGCAAACCTCTTAATACGTTCTCCATAAGTCGCTCGAAAGTACTCGGAGCGTTTGCTAAACCAAAACTAAGGACTGTGAACTGATAAAGACCCATTGTTGTAGCAAAGGCTGTCTTGTCTTTGTCTTCAGACTTCATGGCAACCTGCCAGTATCCACTATTCAAGTCGAGAGAACTGAAATATTTTGAACCAGACAATGCATCTATACAATCATCAACTCTGGGGAGTGGATACGCATCTTTAACAGTGACATCATTTAGCCTACGATAATCAATACAAAACCTTGGGATGCCGTCTTTCTTGGTAATCAACACAACTGGGCTCGCCCATGCACTACTTGATGGCTCAATAATGCCACGTTCCAACATTTTACTTATCTCTTCTCTTTCGACTTCACGTTTGCCCAGTGGCAGACGTCTTGGTGGCTGACGAATGGGTGCAGCATCTTGTGTGTTAATGCTGTGCTGGACAAGATTTGTATGCCCAATGTCGCCAGAGTCTTTTGAAAATGTAGTGTGATATTTACAAAGAAGTTTATAAAGACCTTGTTTCTCAGAATCAGACAGGTGTGTGGAACTCCGTTCATACAAGTCAGTAAGATGGTCAGGGAGAGAAACAATATCACTGAGTTTCTGTACAGACGCAATGCGTTCAAACAGACAATCATGCTCAAAGTAAGATTCACAAAAACCCAAAGTTGTATGCTTGTGGATTTTAACATCAGAATTCCCATAGTTAAGTAAATGCATATTCAGAGTGTTAGAAGATGTATCAACAATACCACCGATAACAGCGACTTCAGACTTTGCCATAAGATCAAATGAAGGCTCTAGATAACCAAGTTCAGCTAGATGTTCTTTCATGGGGATTTTGACGGGGATAGACATTCTTGTATGAGCTGGCACAGATATGGTTTGCATGCTTTCCACTCTACACACTTGATTGGCTGCACCGCCAGTCCACAGTGGAACCGCATTATTACCGATCAACAAACACGACCTCTTATAATTGATACAATCAACATGCTGTTTCAAGAAGTCTTGGCCTAAGATACCATCGGCCTCGATTGCACATACAACGAATGAAATATCAAAGCGCTCGCCGCACATTTCAACGATCAAGTCAACACTTCCGGTCACTGCCATTGGTTCCCCGTTTACTGTTTTTAGTACATTTGGCGCCGATCATAGTTGAAAAGAACGTTCAGAGCCAATTGATGAAAACATTTTATCAGAAAGAAGAGATGTTGTTGCTCCGCAATCAATTAAGAAATTCACGGGTTTTGAACCTACGTTACATGTAACATAAAAACCATTATCAAACATATTAAATTGTGAACCTGTTCGCGCCGTGTGAATTTCGCTAGCTTTACTTGACGATGTAGGCCTATTGTGTACTAATGCTGACTGTCGGCCTTCAGAGTCAGCATTTAAAAGTTTCCCTGAACGAGGGCCCCAGATGGGTTGCCCTTAACTGGATGCTGTAGATTAGCGGCCCTGTCATTGGTTGCACTTTGGGTACTATTCGCCCTATAACATCGCGGTCCGCGATTTGCGTTTTGTGGACATGATGCCCAGAAGTGATCACGAGAGTTACACCCGAAGCAAGATTTCTCACTCTTGCTGTTTACCTGTGGTTTACGCACAACAGACGTTTCAATTTTGTCAAGGCGCGCTTCAATACGCTTAATAACGGATTCAATGTCAGAACATTTGTCTGAATCAACTGCCCTTATGTTTGATTGTAAAGGCGTCCGCAATATGGATTCGTACCTTTCAATTACGGAGACGGCCTCGTTTATGGTTAAGCAATTGTGATCCATACAGCGACATTTCATTTCGGTAGAAACGAGTTTTAAAGCTCATTCAGAGCTAGTTTTTCTTGCGAGCGATGATCCAGATCAGAGTAAGCTTTTTGACAAAGCTGACGCAAATCGTCTGCAAGTGACGCTATGCTTTCGCCCTTCGAGCGTCGTCTGTTTTCTAATTTATTCAGCCACAGACATTGATGTTTGCTGTCGTTACCGAAACGTTCGGAAAGACGCGTTGTCAACGTACAATAATTACGGCGCTCGTCGTCTGTGAGGCTCATGTAGAAGTTTCTGGCTGCGCCTCTCAAACTGGCGGCCAACATCAAGACTTTTGTGCGATTGTCCCACCCAGATAATTCCGAACAGTCCTCGAAATGCGAGGCGTATTGTTCGTACGAACTGTTACCGTCATACATGTCCGGTTTCATAAGTGTGTGGTGCATGGGTGGTGGAATGTAATGATTGTAACTAGTGTCACCATGGTTAAATGACGTGTTGCGTGAGTCATGTGGATTGTTGTTTGTTCGATCAAAGCTCGAGCGTCTCATCGCAGGACTGAGTGCATTCATCAAAGAAACATGAGGTGCATCGTCGCGTCGTCGTCGGGACTGTGCGCCATGTACATGCGCATTATGGTTCGATTCATCACTACGTAATTCATCAACGGTTTTTATCTCCGACGGGACATCGAAGGAAACGTCGGGATCAGGAGAAGCCATTATGAAGATTACGTTGTCTTTACAGCGTAAATAAAAATAACAAGACTATTATTGTATTAAAAGTGTTTCTTTATTTCCAGGCGTGTTGTTCAAGAGGAACACTTTAGAAAATGATCCCCATATTCTGACACCAATTTGTAAGCTACCTTACATGTAAAATACAATTGCTCATCTCTATGCGCTCAATTGTAGTTTGAGTTTGAGTCCAGCAACAAACTCTTAGAAGGAAGACGGAGACCGTTTAACGTTTTACATAATGCATCTTTATTCAGACAAGCATTAAATATTATATAATACAATAATATCTCTAGACTGTTAGAGTTGACTTAAAAAGGATGGACGTTTGGTGAACAGTTGCTCTGCTTTAAGGTTGTCAATATCATAAATAGTACTGATATTTTATGAAATACTAAAAACGCTCGTTTAAGTTAAATACCAGTAGTTAGTAGTTAATGTACAAACAAATTCTGATTATTACTTCTAATTCGTGAACTGAAAATGTTTTATGAAGTATTACTGTTTGTTTCTTACTTTTTGGAAGGGTTTTCAATTGATCGAACAGTGATGTTTGTTGTTAGCAACTGTTGCCAAAACTGTGCGGAGAACCTCCTTTTATACCCTTTGGATGCTGCAGATTTGGCTGCAGCCAAAGATTCAGCTGCAGCCAATCACAATCCTGCAGCATCCTGCACCATGTATGGAAGTAATGCGGTTACATGTAAACAAGAACATACTTCTAATAATAATAGATCGACAATCATCATAAATATCACATCTTAATCAAAGAAGGCAATAAGTTTGATGACTTGAAACAATAGACACCTTTAAATATGCATGTATAACAATACAATATTAAATGCTGCAGCATGAAATCTTAAGAAATTCTTACGCATTCAGCGTCTCAAATAGTTCCCTGCAAACTATTATGTTTTAACAGTTAATAAAAACCACAGCCACTTTTTTCTTGTGTGCATTTTTGGTGCGGGATGCGGCGCTATATTATATGCCCGGAAAATGTTCTGACGGTTTAATAAGGGGGGTGGGGTTTTAAAAAAGACCCCCCCGCTAATTTTGCCGGGCGTTTTATTTTTCTGACAATAAGGCATTTGATCGCTACATGGATGGACATAAAATTTACATTACAATTTTTTGTATAAATAGCAGATGAATGCTTTACTGAGTCTAAGAACGTTCGTTCGCAAACATGTCGTTGTATCAGAGACTTCAATCGTTTAAAAACATGCCTTCCCATTTCGGCGTGTCAAAGGAAGACCTGGCTAGCCAAGGGTTCATCTACGACACTTGTGTAATCTCCGAAAATATTGAGTGTGTTCGATGCGTGTTTTGCCATGTGCACATTTCCATTTGGAACATGGATAAAGAAGATGTAAAACTGAGGCATCGACAGCTGTGCCCCGTTTGCCCTTTTGTGTTCGATTGGGTCATGAACACAGAAGAAGAAGTGAAACTGAAACTTAGTCAGCGACGGTTTAGCCCTGCTTGTCCTTTTGACAATGAATCATTCGGTCGGTACTTACAAAATGAGTTTTCCAAGCTATATCAAAAAGCGAACAATGGAATTGCGAAAACAGAAAGCAATAACCAACGATGTTCAACGAAATCGGTTGATATCCTTCAAACCAAAGATAACCAAAATGATGACGAATACGATAATTACAGTGATTTCGATGACCTGCTTACGGCGAAAATTGAAAAGACTTGTACTCGTACCCGCCCCAATTCCTATAAAAAACAAACTGAAAAGCAATTTAAAAAGGCTGAACAAAGGCGTTTGCAAAGGCAACTTTCAAAACGAAGAACAAAAATACGCAATGCAAATCGAGATCAAAAACAAACATATTGCCAGGAAAAAAACGACGATGATAATTACACAACTCAAACAGTTTCCAATGATCGAGATGTAAAAATACATGATCGAAAAATGTGTTGGGTTTGCAGAAGCAGAGATATCGATGATATGATAGAAGATAGTTTTTTGGAATCTTACGAACGTTTTTTGGAGGAAAAATATAAAGAAGAATTCGACAATTGTTTTGCGGACGAAATCGGTGGCGTCGATGATGAAGAACAAAATAAAATTGAACATCTACCTTATGTTCAATCGCCATATGACTATTTGATTGACAAAAAGCTGGATGAAGAGGCCCACCATATTTATTTTTCTGATTACGAGGCATTCGCGCAATACATCGAAACGCGGGACGAAGAGGCCGACAATATTTATTTTTCTGACGATGATGCATCCGATGCGGCATTCGAGTGATACATGATATTAACACATAGATGTGTGACTCAATAATTAACATTTTATGCATGTTTGTTTTGTTGTGTTCGATTGTATATGTTAATAAAAAACCTTGAAACAATTGTGCGTGTTGTTTGTTATTTGAGTATGTTCTGAACAAATCACGAAAACACAAGCTATGATACAATACGTTTTATTGAATATTCTTCATGGACATTTTATTGGAATATCTTGTCATCGCATGTGCGCTAAACATTTCAAAAACGTGCTTTGTTTCAAGAATATCTTTGGCAATATCTTTTGACTTTTCAGCACCTCGAAAATCAATTGCGCCACATATCCAGTTTTCGTCGTGAATGAAACTATACAATAAATCGAATTTACACAGATTTGCTTTCGTAGCAAGAACGTTCAGAGTTTCTTTTGTCACATCTTTGATCAGAAACGACCAAACTGAAAAAGTTTTCCTTGAAGTACAAAAGTCCATCAGCGCATGTTGAATCTTGATTTTGCTTATGTTTGTTTTGCTGCAAACGAATTCAACAATTTCATCAAATAGACACATTATCAACTTCGTTGGTTGTAGAGAAGCTTTGAGTCTTGCGTACGTTTCGAATTGATGTGCAAAATGTTTTCTTGTATTTATTTCTACATGCTGGAAATCTGTCCACAGACACATAGGAATGCTATTTGTGGTGTAATCCATGTGAATGACTGGAAGACAAATAACTTCAATTTGTTTGTAGAAAATACTTATATAGGAACTTTCCAAAATGACAATGCATCAAAAACTCGTCATGTATATGTTTGTGCATATAGTTGCCCTGTTTTTTCCCTTAGTTTTACATACAAATGCGTTAGGACGTCCTAAACCAAATTTTTATGAACCGTCTTGTTTCAAGCATGTACATAATACACCGATTGACGTTACGAATGGTTTATTTTATGTGTTGATAAACGTAACCTATGAGTATTTGTCATTATACGACGATGTCAAAGAAAATTTACAATTTTTCAACAAATGGATGCAAAACCCAGAGTTTAGTTTAGAAGGTCATGAGCAACAATGCAAATCCATAGGTCTATCTAGATGTCCGAACAAGAAAAAAGCGTTTTCAAAACCGGTATACAGTGTAGTTGATGGTTTTGTAGCGGGATCAATGTTTATCACTTACGACTTACCAAGTCTTTTAGTTAGATTGCAAATTGAGCCGAAAACGTACTCTATCAGTGAGTTTGTAGAATCTGTGTTTACTGAGATTTACACACACGCTTGGATACCTTTGTTTCCGTACAATTTTTCATTGACCTATGATGGAAGTGAAATTTGTGCAAATGGGATGCACGGTCATGCCTTCATCAGATTTAATACTGAACTGTGTAAAACGTTCGGAACATGGTGCGATGTGAATTTAGAAGGTGCTAGTCCCGAGAAACAGGATCATGCGTTAACACGAATCAAAAATGCGTTATTGAAGAGAAAAATGAATGATTTGTCAGTCGCCAAGTATATCAAAGAATATGATCTAGGTTTGGAAATAATCCCTTCTAAGTCCAAAGAATTGCGAGACACAATTACACAAATAGAGCAGGAAATGAGTGAGATCCGCTTAAAAATCGATGATAAGTTTGACTTTGACTATGATCAATCTGACGAGGATTACTCTGACGAGGATAACTTTGATGAGGATTACTCTGACGATAATTTGGATGAAAAGCAAAGCGCTGAAAATGTACCAATTATCGATTTTTCTAACTTTTTTTTCAAAAACACTAAAGTTCTGTCAGTAACAAACAAACCTATCGTTGACCCTATCGTAAGCCAAAAAATTCACGATATTCAAAATGCCAATACTTTCGTTAGCCAAACATTTTACGATATTCAAACTTCTACCAACAAGCCAAAAAACAAAATAAGTCCGCCAGTTAAAAAAAATACTGTTGTTAACCAAACTTCTCACAAAATTCAAAATGCTCTTACCAAGCCAAAACTCACCGTTAGTCTGCCAGTTAAAAACGATAACATCGTTAACCAACAATTTCAAAATATGCAAGATGCTATCAACAAGCATAAAATGGGAATTAAGCACCACAAGCAGACCGTTGCAGAAGTATCTACGTATGGATTGCAAAATTGTTACTGCCTAACATGTAATCGTTCAACTACAATCGGTAAAGTACATAACAATCGTTGCTATTTCATCAACTTGGATTCATCATTCAAGATTTCCTCTAATACGCATTTTTCTCCGTTTCGTGAATACACACTCTTGATTATCAACGAACGTAATCATGCTTTACGTGCGATGCTAAGTCAAATAGTGAAACAAGTGAGTAACGAAGTTATTCTCGCGAAAAAGGCTTCATCATATCGACTTACTGTCTTCAGCACCAAAGATGGCACAGCTGTTGATAAGATTTGTATGTCGTTATATAGAAATACGTATCAAATTGAGAATTGTACCGAGAGCACGAATGCTGTGCTTATAGCGAGAAATGGTCATTTCATTCGCGTACCACACATACAATTGGCTAATTTCACATACTGCGATATTGGTGCTGTGAAAGCGAATGATGGCAAATGTTTTCGGATTGATGAAAATTGTTCGCACTCAAGTATTGCGAGTGTTTACGATTTGGATAATACGGTTGTTTCATATTTGGTTAGCATTACTCAGAACACGGCACACAATATGAGTGAGGCAAAGTTTCAAATAAAAAATATAGATGACACTTCTGTAACCAGCGATCACTTCATTGTGTACAACAAAAGGACGAACAGTGGACAAGAATGCACGTATGTCGATATGCGATCAAAGACCATTTCAATCGAAAAATGCAAACACAGTCCCACGATTTGCGAGGTTTTGTTGGGTAAAAGTACATTGAATGACGAACCGGGACTAAAAAAATTAACGTTTTGGGAAACTGTCGCTGTTTGTGTTGGTGGATTCATTGTGCTTGTGATAGCTGCTATTTGCTTCATAATTGTACTACACAGCATAGCTCGGCATAACGAAACTTTTGTAAAGAGTTAACAGATATCAAAGCGTTTGTATCCGCTATTGTCATAACTCACAATGACTTCGTATGACAACATGTATACCATTGAACGCGAGAGCATTGGTAACACTCAAGAATTTTCCATCCACGTTTTTAAATGCATCAGCGTTTTGATCAATAAACAAGAACTGCTCGAAAGCATTTTTGAAACCATACTAGACGATATTGGAGACGAAAACGTGTTCATATTCGACTTGACAATCGAGTTTTGTTTCACAACAATTAGTAAAACTCTACATATCAGTCAGCTAAATTCGCAAAACTGTTCGTGTTTTGACATTACTTGTGCTATGCAGGAACAAGGAATAAATTTCACGGTACCAGCTGATCTTCATGTTTTTGTAACAAAAAACGCATAAACACATTTTCAGTCATAATTTCACTATTTTGAGTTGTTGATGGACTACAAAGTTAAACCATGTAACGGTGAGCGCTGCACTCTATGTTCTCAAATAAAGAGTGGAAACAGTTTTCAGTTCAATTGTGGTTTTGTATACATTGTTGAAGATGGAGAGAACTTGACTTGTAAATCAAAAGATGTTATATATGTTCTGAAGTGCAACACTTGCGGCGGTGAGTACATTGGAGAGACCATTAATCTGAGAAAACGCATTCATACACACAACTCTCATATTCGAACAGAGCAGCATTTGTGTCGAGCTACTGACCATTTGATAGAATGTGGGAAACACTTGTGCGATGTTAAGGAACGGTACACTGTATTCGTTTTGGAGACAGAGCGAGACAAGCACGTGCGTAAAGCCAAAGAGGCGTACTACATTCGATTATTCAAGCCAATGATGAACAAGTAAGGCGTGCATTATTTTTCAAGCGTATATATATAGCTGCAGTTAACAAAATAAGCACACTCGCAATCACTTTCTACGATGGCACAAGCAATGTTGACCTCGAGCTATGCTATAAAAACGAACAACCGAGAACGAATACAGCAGTTTGCGAACACTGTACTGAATCACGGCGTGAAAAGGAATTTGGTGTCTGAAGTCGAGTCAGGTGTCTTCTTGTCGCCTAACGATTATTTGAAGATAGAAGAACTTTCAGAGAAACTAAAACAGATTGATGCCAAACTAGCGCAGTACAAAAGCCTCAAAGTAAGAACGCAGAATCTGATAAAGGGCATCAAGAAAACAAAAAACCTGCAGAACGATGTTGTGAAGACTGTGAGCTCTAACGTTTTCGATCGAATTCCAATTGATGTGATTAACAAAATACTCGGTTCTGGGGAAGACGAAAACATGTTTGCGCTAATAGAGCGAATAAAATCTTCCAATGTTGAGGAAAAACGCAAATATGCCGATATCGACATCTCCGATACAGAAATCTCAGATACGCTAAACGATGATGAAAAGGAAATTATGAACGGTCTGGCTGTTAAAAGAATGCGCAAATCTGGTGAAACGAAAGCTGCAAAGAAACCGAAAAAGGAAAAGACTATACTCAGTGATCTAGAATTGAGCGATGATGACGAATGACTACGTTGTTGCAATATTGTATGATTATGTTGACTTGTGTGTGTTACATTTTTTGTATATGTTGTAAATAAATTGTATCAATGAACTGTAAACATTTGTTGCCTTATCAATGGATATCGACGAGGTTTTGATTGTTGACGAAGACGAACAGTTAGCACAAAACACCTACTTGCTTTCACCCATGTACTCTAGACATCACCACGAATGCTCGCTATGCATTTTTCAATACATAACAGAATATGAAGAACCAATACGAATATTCGAAAGCAAGCTAGTAGAAATGAACTCAAAACTCGGGTGTGGAATTCAAACGTGTGTCACAATGGTTCTCAATGAGTTCAAAGACGATGAACGCATGTCGTTGTTCAAAAAATTGACAACTAGCGAAATTACAAGCCATTTTGATTCAGTATTTGGCGATCCTATTTGTGGATACAACCGACTTAAAGCTTACAATTTTTTCTCTCTGTTTGACGAAAGTACGGTTAACAATTCCACATACATAAAGTTTATTTACGATACATACAAAACTTCGAGAAACACTTCACTCTGTCCTTATTCGCTTTTAGGAGTTTATGTTTTTCTTGTTATGATTAACACTATAGGATGTGATTCCCAGCTCAAGAAAAAACATGACTTTTTGTGGATGTTCAACTGTCTATACAATCACAAATTACGGTTTGGAAAACTGCGATAAAAATCTATTTAAGGTTAGTTTTTCTATAGAAACACTCAAACCACACACAACCATGTCAACCATGTCAACCATAAACGTTAAAGATATTAAACGGGTCACTGACACCGAAGCCACTAATCGCTTGTTCACTAAACTGAAGTACGATATTGGTATTGAAATCTCTTCAAAGCTCATTCAGTCGCTTAAACAAAGCAAAGACAGGGTTGTATTTTATGTGGGCAAAGAACAAAAATCATACCCAGCAGCAATTGTGAAAATGTTCACTAACGTTAAGACAAATCATGTCAAGATTCAGCCGAAGTACAGTGTTCAAGAATTGATGAACGTGTTTGAAATTCTCATGAACCTGTCTGAGTACCAATGTAACGGTCTCACGCTAGATTACTCGGATTGGCAGTCAATCTCTAGTCTGGTAAACATGATCGAACTCGCTGAGCACCTAGGCATGACAGAAGTGGTGATGTTTCTTAAACGCATTCCACAACTTCTTACATTTCACAACAAAACCGCGTATGATAACGAATTGCTCAGAAGAGAAAACGAGTCTAAGGAAAACCTTCAACCGAAGTCTGTCAACGAACCTAGCGAAAACGATGAAAAGCGGTCGAGAACTAGAAAGAGAAGCTTTACAAAAGTGTTCAGTCGTAGTCTGAGTCGAAAGCGCAGAGAAGAAAATGTTATGAACTAAATGTTGTATGTTGTTTGTTGTATGTTGAAAATAAAGAGCAAAAACAGTAAACTTGTGTGTTTGTTTTCTTCATGAAAGAAGATAAAACCCAAAACGTCAATATACTTGCATCTTCTCTACCAAACTAACAACCAAAACATAAAATGCATTTCAACATTTTATTTGACGATACTATTCAAACAAATACACACACAAGCATGCACTAAAAGTCATAACACTAATCAGTCCAATGAATCCGCTTCCAATCAAATATTTCAGATCTACAAACAGCGCATTTGTTCCCATATATATGCATGTGCCAGCAACAGTGTACGCAGAAAAGGTGCATGCATGGTGTTACGGCAAAGGTTTTCTCTTCATTGCAGCAAATTATACAAGTACGCGAGTCTTTCACTGCTTGTTCTTTTTCCAGGTGAAGTTGAGCCATACGTTTTTTGCAGTCTTTGCAATCACAGCAACTATTTGCTTGAAAGCGTTCACGAAGTTCTTTCATAACCTGTATGCATTCTTTTCGTATTTTTCTAACAGAAAACCACCATCGTAAGTCTTGAATACAGATCATCGCAAGCATTGTAACACCGATCATGGCTTCTTGTTGTTGTCAAGTTTAGTCGTTTTGCGATCCCAAAAATCGGGGTTTCGTTCTTCGATGATGAATCGAATAAGCAAAATGCCAAGAAATATAGTCGCAAACATCAACAAATGAAATGAAGCTTACTTTTTGTGCAGAGCTTTTATATGCAAATTTTGTAACGATCTATTTCACAAACCGTTTCACTTTGTCTGTAAACGTTGCCACATTGGTCACATTTTAGAACATGGAGAACGTTCAATGCATATGCTTCAATGCTCGTTCGAAAACACCAGAGCAGAAACGTATACAGAAAAGAAAATGGAAAATCAAATCTCAATCTGCTGCGAATAAGTTGTGGGACATCATATCAAAGCATATGAGCATAATATCCACAGACGAGCCTAGGGTGAAATTGTTTCGCATGTCAAAATCTGAAACATTTGAACCATATGCATTGTTTTCTCCGGACTATGAACCTACACCCGAATTCGATTATCAGGTCAAAATCACATGCTTTGGACTTACAGTTCATTTGACTGTGTATGTAAGATTGGGTGAAGATGACGACGAGGACGACTTGATGCTTGTTATGGACAGACCAGACGATACAAAACTATTTTTCAACATTTTTGACCGCGATGGTGTGGTTGAGAAGAAACACGGTTTGCTTAAAACCAATGGTGCTGATATGTGCAAAGAAATCATCGATATGATTGGTCTCAAAGACATTATCGATGAGTATGAATTATTCGAAAATTTGATTTCAAACATATCGCTATCTATAGAAAGTGAAGTTGAATGTGAATGTAATACTGAATAAAACAACTTAACACAAATTTGTCTGTTTTCTACTTTTTATTCAACAAACTCGCTTACAATACTGTACAAACGATGTCCATTTACCAGGTTGATTTGCAACCCAGTCAGTAAGTCTATATTTACGGAACACGTTCTGTAGTTTATTCAGGTGGTAGAAGCCTTCAGCGTTGTAATTCGATATTTCACGTACGACGGCCGCAAACAAAACAAATGCTGTCACAAACACATCCCAGCTCAAACCATTGTTCAGCTTTTGTTCAAGCAACTCGGCGAAATAGTCTTCATCAAAACAAGCTATGGTCAGTTCATCTTTTGTAAGAACATGCATCGTAACAGTGCTATTTACAAGCAAAATCACACATTCGACGATGTCACAAAGAGTGTCATTTGAGTCCTCAAACTGCTTGCATTCCAAGTAATTTGCTACCATCGCAGCCACAAACTCACAGCTGAACATTTTTTTACGTTATGACAACTACTGACTTTGCGTGAATGGTTTTATACTCGAGTTAGGCGCTTGTTATTTGAACTGTTGTAGTAGTTTGTAAACGTCTAGATTGAAATCCTTGCAACACATACGCAATAACTATAACTATAACCAAAGAAACAACCACAAATGTTAGTGCAATAAATAAGACCCAAAAGCTGTTTATTTTGGAATCATCGTCACTCGGTGAATCCAGTCCCATACCAGGAATTCTAATCTGACACAGAGTTCGTTTTGTTGTACAATCTTCATACGAAATAGATTTTTCATTCACGTCGATATACAAGCACGTATTGTTCTCATCATATGACACTCGCGAATAGACTATCGCGTAATCGTTTAATTCGAGCGTTTCGTTCAGACTGTCAATTTTGAACATCAAATTTTGAGATATTGCATTCACCTTCGGGTCGTGCGTTCTGTTAATCAGATAGTCAAAAGCGTTTTGAAACTCTTCTTCTGTTTGCAGCACTGCTGGTAAGCACTGGCCATCTTCACTCACCACGAAACAAGTTTTAGGTGATGTGATCGACGCTGCTGCGTTTTCGTCAAATGAACATGTCTTGTACGCACGCGGATTGAAAGGTGACACAGTCACAAACTCTCCTCGATCCGCTTTTAGCAGCGCTACGTTAGCCGTTTCGCATGAAATGCCCAAATATTTTCGTTTGAACAAATGAACGCATTGAGCAGGCCTATCTTTGTTGTTGAACAGCGCTATCTTGATAGAACCTTGGATGTTGTTTAAAATAAATTCGTTGCTTACTTGAGTGAAAACCGTTTTTAGATGAATGTTTTTATGTCCAAAAATGACCACATCGTATGCATTATAGTCGGCGCTGTTTACAGTTTTACGTACATTGACGTTCGTTGAAAACTGGTTTCCAACTTTGAACTGTTGCTCAATACTGATAAAGTAGCAAGATCCATCATATATTTTACCAATACTTTTAGTCGGATCACACACATTGCAATAACAGTTTTGTAAACCGTAAGAAGAAACGCTTTGAACTGTTGTGTTTGCGCGGACAACAATGAACAAACACAAAATGATAAACGACCGCATGCTTGGCTTAGAACATCAAGAATGACAAGATCCGTTTGTATAAGTGTGTTTTATATTTATTTTAGTTCCTGTGTTTTTTTTATAACGTTATACACAAATCCTATTAGTCCAAGAACGATTGCAAACACGGCTAGAATGCAAAACACAACTTCGATTATAACAAGGACAGATCCTGTTTCGCTATTTTCGTTAGCCTTTGTGGTTGTTGAGCCATTATTTGTGATATTACCACTCGTTATGTTATGGATTTCACTGTAGTTTTGTCGTGTGCTAGTTTCGTTTGCAACTCTCGATGTGCCAAGATCGCTATTTTCTTCAACCTTTGTGGTTGTTGAACCATTGTTAAGGGCATTGACAACTGATGTGTAAAGGTTTTTACTTAATGTTTTAGTTGTATGTTCGTGTGCAACTCTCAGTGTTGCTTGCGTGCTTTTTTTGTTAACCTTTGTGGTTGTCCAACCATTGTTGGGGATAAAAGCAAGCGTTGAGTTTTCCATTTCGCTGTTTGTGTGTGTGTCAATTTCGTTTGAAACTGTCGATGTAACAAAATCATTATCGCTACTGCGTTTTTCGATGTCTGCAACATGATTAGATGTATTGTCTGGTACCAAGAATCGCCATAGAGAATCAGTAGCTAGCATCCTACCTATATTCGGGGTCAAAATCAAAAAGAGTTTGCCTTTGATTTGGAAACAAAACCTGTCCCTGTGATTTTCAATGGTCAAATAATTGTCTTTCACGCCCAAATTTTGATTTATGACTTTTCGTATGGCCTCGAGAATATCATATTGCGTTGTGTACATTCTCTCAGGAATATATACAATTTTGCGTAACTTGTCTAGCGCATCATCATAGGAAACGATCGAGAATGCACCATTGTATATACCCAGATCGCGCTCTGGCGATTTCTTGAAGCAGTTATCGTTACAGCTACATAGAGACACAAACAAGACAAATAGTATGAATCGCAACATAGCTGGTTTTTATTTCATTCATCTAACAAAACACATGAAATAGCTATATAACAAAAAATTTGCACACAACAGACTACAACACAAAATCTGCAGGAATGTACAAAACGAGGCCGTTTGTCAGCAATTCCTTCGACACACAAAATGCGACAAAGTTCGGTGGGATGTGAATGTTGGGAATGCATGTTCTAACCGCTTGAGAGAGCATATCTTCGTGTTCTTCGTTTTGACACTGATTGATGAAGTAAACTTTACATGGGTCTTCTTCGGGCAACATATCGCTTACGGGCATCGGGTTTTCTTGTACCTCTTGTTCTGGGGTGAACGTTTCCACGATTTCTTCTTTCACGACTGCCAAATCGACCGGCATACTGATTATCTCGTTTTGCTCCGAACACGCCTTCTTATCAGAACAAGGCAAGTCATTCCATGTTTGTTCTTGTGTTTTGCAAAGCATCTTTTTGGGGAGACTGGACTGATCCTTTGAATGTTCAGCAAATTTGCGTTTACGATTAGGAATAGCATTGGTTAGTCTTCCCTTTCCCCCATCAATCAGCTCCGTTTCAATTTGAAGACTCTTCCAATGCTTTATGTACAAAGGATGCATCACAAACAAAACCTCTAACGCCTGACACAAATTTGTATTTGGATATCCATATTTTGGTTGCAGTGAGTATACGTTAGCATTCATCTCTCTCATTTCGATGCCAGTTTGCAACGCTTCGTATATTTCACCACAGCTTCTCACAATTTTCAGACCTATTGTGAGCTCTTTCTGTGTACTGACAAGCTGAAAGTTTTTACTCGGTAGCACTCCTTTTTTCACCAATATTTCCACGATATCATTTTCCGAACAATCGAGTAATGTCATGACTGCTCGAAAGTAGGTGTTCAGCTTCAATCGTATCTGTGTCCTTTCCAAAGATAGGCAAGTGGATTTCACCGAATAGACTTTGCTAAACTCCTCGATTCCGTGCAACTCCAACACTGGTATTATGCATATCGGCAGTCTGTAGTTTAACGTGGGATTCGACTGCATGTATCTACCCTTCTTTATGCGCTCGGTTAGAGTTGCGAAATGTTCTGGTACTAATGTTTTCAATATTTTGAAGTAGCACATATCAATCTTTTCATCGGCAACAGAAAACATCAAGTCAACATATCGTTCAAACGCAGCTAGTGTCGGTTCATCGAGAAACACATGGTCCAGCGTTGGCTTGTAGTTCAAGTAGTCATACGGACTGTTAGTTATCGACGTAAAACGCAGTCCCTCGACATCTGTGAAAGGACATGTAACGCTGAACATGTACTTCTTTTGGTGACCATTCGCATTGAAATTTCTTTTCTCACGAATGAATTTTTCGCACAATGTTTGGACCGACATGTTGTCGCTTCTGTTGTCAGATTGTAAATGAGACGCATTGAATAAGTTGCATGGCTTTATATACAACCCGTCATGTTACAAAGTTAGTGGTATAAGCTTGAAAAAGTAGGTTTTGAAAACAGATATGGCTCGTTGCATCGAACGGAAAGGCGAAAGCAAATTGCATGCACTCATCAAATCAAACCAACCCGAGTTGTTAGCAACACACATAAATCAAAACTTTGATTTTGATTCATCGTGTTACATTGTTATCAACGAAAAACATGTTTTGCCTGTTGATTTCACACAAACAGATCTAGAACAAGTTGTCATTCATAAATCAAAATCTGAATTCATACAGTTTGTGAAGCTCAGGTTTAGTGATTCACACAGCAATGGGTCTGATTTTCTGCTTTGCGAACAAACCGATTACGAAGATAA
Source organism: Dreissena polymorpha (assembly GCF_020536995.1). NCBI lineage: Eukaryota > Metazoa > Mollusca > Bivalvia > Myida > Dreissenidae > Dreissena > Dreissena polymorpha. The sequence continues at coordinate 68,677,577 of NC_068367.1, read as the reverse complement.
CTACGGCAATGAGGTTCATCAGTGTCACCTTTATTTTTCAAGAACATGTACCAAAGATATGGCAGCTACGAGCTATTACTTGACACAAGCCTTAAGTATGATTGGAGTACTAACATTTTCAAAGAATACGCATGACAAACTGGCTTCGTGTCTAATCAAACGTTATGGTCAAACACTCGTACCCAAATGCACTACTGATTTTTGGAACAAACAACTTGACTCATTTCGCATGAGAAGCATTCTTGAGGTCTCGCAGCAAGATGACTCAGCGACACTTCGTGAGGAAATTGAGCGTTTGATGCAATCAAAGTACAACTTCGTTTCTTGTGAATACAATACGGCCAACAAAAACCTAAATATTCTGTATACTGAAACAAGTAACAACAGCTTTGGGTTAGTGGTTGTCAAAGAGTCGCTGCAAATAAAAGGCGCTACATGACTGGTAGATCAAATCATTCTTGATCTAACCTTCAAAGCGATAACATGTCTGTGCCAGCAACTACATTCCGGGTTCCAAAAACTGAGGACTGGGATATGGAGATTAGGCTGTCTGAGATAAAAAGTATGTTGTTAAGAATTTCATATGTTAGTGTTGGAGGTTTGATTGTAAACGTTGAATGCTGTAACTAACTTTTGCTTGTTCTGTTTCAGAAACCGTCACTCCAAAAACTGAGGACTGGGATGCCGAAATTGCGGTGGCGAAACGTCCTCCATTCTTTCTCAGCGTGGGCAAAATGACGCAGAGACAAATTAACAGACTAAACCGATGCTGGACCTGTCGCTGCGTGCCGGTCAATTGTACATGTTCAAAGTATTGAATAAAATTGTTGAAACGTTCACAGGTGTTTGTTTGTTTTGTAGAAAAATGTTATATAGCAGTAATTTGACTTAGTACACTTCACACAAAACAATGCTAGCCGTTGAACTCAAAGATTTGGGATTTTTTCGACATATGTTGCGTTTGAATATTGAAAAGTGGAACAAAGCTGTCGAAATGTACATCATGGATCTCTATCCAAATGTGAAGTTTACATTTTCGACGCGAGATCAATGTTGGAAAGCGACAGATACGGAAATTGTGTACTATGTCGATATTGAGGTTATTCTGATCAATCCGAAATATGATTTGTGCTGGACACACCAAGATCCCACAAAACGACTTCAAACCATTAATGGGATTTTGTTGAGCTCAAAAGCCAAGAGAACAAAACTTGTAACGTTTGACCAAGAGTATTTTTGAGACAAAAAATGTATAAAGATGTTGAAATAACCAATTGCATGTGTAATATAATATCATATCATATCATGGATGATACCGACGCTTTTTGCACGAATGAAACAAGTATGTACATGGAAAACTATATCGATAGACTGAAAACGTTTGAGTATTGGTCTCCCCAAATACAACCAAACAAATACCAGCTTGCTTCTTGCGGGTTGTACTACTTGGGACAACACGATCGTTGCAAATGTTTTCGTTGTGGCATTGTGTTGTATCATTGGAAATCTACAGACGATGCGTTCTTGGAACACCATAAACATTCACCGAATTGCCAGTTTTTGCGAATGGTGGGTCCAGGAACAAGACTATTGATAGACACATGAGTAGGTTTTGTATGATCGTGTTGTAAATAAATATCATGAACCGTTCAATTCGTTTTGTTCTTATTCTTGTAGTAACATATACTTATTCATGCAACTACCAAACGCAAAGTTGAAAAACAAGTACTATTGTGTGCACGAATGTTTGATTTTGCTATTGCGTTAGTTATTGATATAACCCAGTGTCGTATGTTTTCTCAAACTATATTATCCAACTCTAATCAAAGCAAATACAAACAACTATGTATATGTAGTTTCAAACGATTTTATTCTGCAACAATCAATATTTCAAACATTCAATCTTTCGCAACAACAACGTACAACAGTTTACATAGTCCACTAGATCAGCCCACATAGTCCGCTCGATCACAGATGCAAAAGCCTCACTCCTCTGTTTTGGCCGTAACCCTGAATTTCGCCACACCATTCGCAGCGATCGTCGATCCGCGTACATGACACACAGCTGAGGGCCTCGCATCTACGGCAAAAGTTCACCATCGAAAAAAAGTTTTTGCACGTATGACACACAATCACTAACGTAGTGTCGTAAACAGTTGGCAGCATTTCGCCCATGCTCTTAATCCATCTATTACAAGCTGCTTTGTTGTTTCCAGCTGATGACTCATTCTCACGATGCTTATTCTGCCTCTCTAACCATGCCTGGAAACTGCCACTTTTCTCCACACTTGACATCCATTGCTCGCAAGCTTTTCTGTCACTCATTATGCGTGTTGTTCGTTCAGTTTCAAAAATCGAAATGATTCAAACACGATCAATTCGCCCTTTTATAGTATGCCGTTATTCAACTCAACAGCATAAAACTCGAAATGCATGTCCCTTCCCCAAAACATGAAATTTCACAAAGTCGACAATCGCCCCAATTATATGTAAACAAAGTGTTTTATGTTTTCATCGACGAGTATTTTTATCAACAAGCCGAATTTTGCGGAATATGCGGTGTCATTAGTTCTAGAAAAGATAGTTTTACTTCCTGCTTGACAAAAAGTTTGTAGTTTACTTTGCTTTTTGGAAAAATACAACGTTCAAAGATATGAGTTTCATCCGAACCTTCCGAAAAATGGGTGTTGTTCTATGTACAGTATCGATACATGTATGTGAGGCATTTTCAGGCTTTCTTTCTTGGATTGAGAGTTCAAGAAACGATGAATTCTGTCAAAACATGATTACGATTACAAGTAAGTACCACCAAAATATATTTTTTTGTTTCATGATAGACAAAACCGTGTATTGTTGAAATGTCAACACATCTCAAATGTAAACAAAGAAAAATGAAGTACATGATAAATCATATTGTGTAGATTTTTGTACCAAAGTTAAATGCTCTTAACAAAAGGCGTTTTGCAATTCAGATTATTGTGACCACTTCTGTTTTGTGTTTAAGAAGGCAGTTTGGAACTTGATATGTGTTGTTTTGTTTTTTATCTGCATCAGACCTTTTTGACTGTAGGTTATTTGTAAACATCAAACTCTGCCATACAAAGTTGATTTCTACAATGAATGAACACTTAGTATATACTTTTTACCGAGTGCTGCTAACACCGTGACTGAATATTTCATCTCATGTCATAGGTTGAACAATTTATGACAGTTTATGTGAAGAAAACATGTGCACTGATTTGTTTTCATATTTCTATGTAGGCTCACTTTTCATATTTTATCCATAGAATGCATAATTGTCCATTTCAAAGTATTCTTCACAAAAATATTTGATGTCTAAAACTGCAAAAAAATCTATATACACACCAAAATGCAAATTCTGCTTTTTGCCAACATGTGAATTTTTGGCCACAACAATCTTTCATTCAAGTTGACACAAATATGTGTATCAACAGCAAACCCCATAGGAAGTTTGTCTTGGTTAGAGTACCTATAGTATAGATATTTAAATATCAAGAAGCAAACCCTTCATAACAGGTTATGGTGTACAAAGTTCAAAAAAAGGTATTAACACAAAAAATGGAAAATTTGCATGTGTATCAGTACAGAAACTGTATTGCACACAAATATTTTATCATGTTGACTTGACAGTGTAGAATCTTGAATCAGAATTTGAAATTGTGATACACTGTATGAATTACAAAAGAACATGTGTTCACTTTCTTTTCAAACATTTTTCTCTCTACAAAAAAACTAACTGCATATGTTATTCTGTTTCAGGTCTTTTTTCTGATCAGTTCCCATGTAAGGTATATTTTAGAATTTTGATATAAATCCCACATAACCGGCTATGGTTGAGAATGATGCAAAAAAGGTATTTACACAAAAAGTGGAAACTTTTGCTATTTTGCAGGCATGAGAATGTCTGTTTACCAGATTTCATTCAAATACATTTTACAGTGTGTGTGAGCTAGCAAGCACAACCACAAGCCAATTCTTGGTTCAGATTCATAAGCATCTGCATTCTTGTTTCAGTGCAAATATGTGTGAAGGTAATTATGGGTATGAGCTAGCAAGCACATCCACAAGCCATGTTTTGGTTCAGATTTGTTTTATTGAGGTCCATAAGAGAATATTTGAACATTTTGATACATGGCTCTCATAACTGGTCTCATTCAAATGCTTAGAAAAAAAGTATATAAATGCTTTTTAGAAAAATATGGTTTTTTGTCAGCACATTTATGTCTGGCCACAAAACTCATTGTGTGTGTTTGTTGTGCCGTGATACTGTGATTCACTGAGCGCATCATACAGTGTTTGCTTGAGCTAGCGAGCACAACCACAAGCCATGTTTTGGTTCAGATTTGGTTTATTCATGCATATGGATAAGAATATGAGAATTTTTATACATGGCTCTCATAAGATTTCTGATGCAAATGATGAGAAAAAAAGTATATACAGGTTATTTTGAAAGCATGGTTTTTTGTCAGCACATTTATGTCTGGCCACAAAACTCATTGTGTGTGTTATGTGTGAAGTGATGTTCAGTTCATATTCTCAGAGTGGTTCAAGGAAGAACGCCTTCTCTTGCAGAAGGAGATCTAGGTTCAAGTCCTAGCTCTGATATGATTTGAGAAATCACTGAATGCAATTTACAGTGTCTGCTTGAGCTAGCAAGCACAACCACAAGTCAATTTTTTGTGCAGATTTGTTTTAGTCGTCTATATGATTAAGAATACAATAATTTTGATACTCGGCTTACATAACTGGTCTGGTACAAAAAGAGATTGCCATTCCGAGCGCATATTACAGTGTGTGTGTGACCTTGCAAGCACAACCACAAGCCAATTTTTTGTTCAGATTTGTTTTATTTGTCTATATGAATAAGAAGATGAGAATTTTCATACTCGGCTTACATAACTGGTCTGGTTCAAAAAGAGATTGCCATTCCGAGAGCCTATTACTGCTAGCAAGCACAACCACAAGTCAATTTTTTGTGCAGATTTGTTTTAGTCGTCTATATGATTAAGAATACAATAATTTTGATACTCGGCTTACATAACTGGTCTGGTACAAAAAGAGATTGCCATTCCGAGCGCATATTACAGTGTGTGTGTGACCTTGCAAGCACAACCACAAGCCAATTTTTTGTTCAGATTTGTTTTATTTGTCTATATGAATAAGAAGATGAGAATTTTCATACTCGGCTTACATAACTGGTCTGGTTCAAAAAGAGATTGCCATTCCGAGAGCCTATTACTGCTAGCAAGCACAACCACAAGTCAATTTTTTGTGCAGATTTGTTTTAGTCGTCTATATGATTAAGAATACAATAATTTTGATACTCGGCTTACATAACTGGTCTGGTACAAAAAGAGATTGCCATTCCGAGCGCATATTACAGTGTGTGTGTGACCTTGCAAGCACAACCACAAGCCAATTTTTTGTTCAGATTTGTTTTATTTGTCTATATGAATAAGAAGATGAGAATTTTCATACTCGGCTTACATAACTGGTCTGGTTCAAAAAGAGATTGCCATTCCGAGAGCCTATTACTGCTAGCAAGCACAACCACAAGCCAATTTTTTGTTCAGATTTGTTTTATTTGTATCTATAGATAAGAACATGAGAATTTTTATGCATGGCTCTCATAACTGGTCTTATGCAAAAAGAGATTGCCATTCCAAACCCATATTTCAGTGTGTGTGAGCCAGCAAGCACAACCACAAGTCAATTTTTGGTTCTGATCACAGGATTAATGGTTATAGAAAGCATTAACTAGTACAACATGTTTTCAAAATGTATGTTTCCACATTGCAGATATTTGTGAAAGTTGATACACAAATCATACTTTACAGTCTGATGATCACTTGAAATTTTGCATTTTGGTCTGCACATACATATTTGATCACAATAATCATTCTCTACCCAAGCTAATTTGTATGCAATGCAAATTGAAGCAACCAAAATGTATTAACACTGTGTTGGCTGGGATAGTAAAACTGTTTTCTTATTGCAGAATATGTTAGCTATACGTATAATACAGATACTTGAGGTTTTCAAATCAAAACTGGCATATCATGTTTGCTTGAACGTATGTGAACAAATGTCATATACATGGTCAAACGGGGTATTGTTGTTGAAGAGAATATCAGATCACAATCATGATTGCTAGGTTTTGACTGCTATGCATAGTGACTATCCAGCATTGATCAGTTCAAACGCCAGAGTAGTAGAATGTATAACGCTTTCTCCAGTCATGTGCTGGATGAAAAAGATCCAGGTTCAAGCCCTGGCTTTGGCATGAACATGTGAAATGGCTGCATTAGTCAATATCTTAATTTCTGATCTATCACTATCAAAGAAACAGGATTAACGGTTATAGAGAGCATTAACTAGTACAACATGTTTTAAAAATGTATGTTTCCACATTGCAGTTTTTTTGTGAAAGTTGATATGTGTGTCTGACGTGTGTGAAATGGCAGTTTTCGGTATTTTCATATGGCAAAGCATTTGACAGTTCGTTCTTGGTGCAAATTCATAACGTCATTTCAATATTTATTTAAGTTCATCCTACCAACTAAAGCGGCGTTAACATATCGATAATAGAAAATTGTGTTTATTTGTAAGTGGTTTAAATGCAATATTTCTATAACCCGTTGTCCGAACTCAATAAAATTTTCACAAGATTAACCGAAATTTCGATGCGCTCATACTGATACTATTTGTTCATACAAAATCGAATGCGCAAGTTATGATATTTTGATCTTACTGCAGTTGAAATAAGAACAGAGCTGTAGTCGCTTTTATAGTGCGGAATCATATCGAGCAAATTTCGTCAAACGAACGTCATGTAAAAAATTGTTATGGGTCAAAATCTTGTACAATAACGTGTGTTCATCTGAGTTTTCATTCCGCTATTTTTTAAGGCCAATATGAGCCTGAAGTCGTGTAAGCATATAACATCAAGCATGTGAAACAAAACACGTTGTAAGGTTCTATACATTTTATTCATTCTAAGTATCAACCAATAATGCCATAGCAAGCACCAAGTTGACATGTTGCATTCTTATCGTATGGATGTCTGCATTTCAGACAAATCAATTGCCCAGAATTTTTGTTGTAGACGTATTCCAAATACTTAACTATGCACTTCATACAGCAAAACCCGTGTCCGCACGTCTTGCTTATAACTGTTGGTTGATTGTCTTCATTTTTGCATATTCGACACGAGTCGATTTCGCCACTGCTCTGTAGTTCACTTGAGATGCTTTCGATAACATTCGTAATATGCGCTGTCGCATGTCCAAGGGAAGATTTTTGGCTTGAATTTTCAATGGCACTTTCTTCAGATTTTAGCGTCAGCAATACTTTTTTAAGATTGTTGATTCGTATCTGAGCTTTACCGTGCAACGATTTTAGTCTCTCTTGTTTTATGAAATACTGCTCTACGAAGTCAGTCTGCTTGTTTCCAGTTGACATTGGGTCTTGTTTTGACGTTCGCGAACCTTTAGGTTTTTTGACAGTTTGGCCGTTATTATTGGCAATAGCTTTGCGTTTATTCGAATCCTTTTTACTAGTCAAACCTGACGAGTCGTTGGAATTGTTATGTACAAGCTGCGCCAAAAAATCCGCAGCTTCTTCGTCTTCTCGCGATTTAAACTGATTGCCAGCTTCTTCGTCTGTCATTTTGAGAAGAGAGTGCACATTTTGACAAGTTTGGTCGAGCTCACTTGGAGTGAGATATAACGGATGACTTTCATCATCCAAACAAAAACCAACATCAGCAAGTTGTTTTGACGTCATTTCGCTTTGCTAACTCAAGAGTGAATGATTGAGTTTTAATAAAAAGACTGGCTTTTATAGAAGACGTTTGAGTTATCTTATTGTTTCTTTACTTCGGAGGATATTGCGAAAAATGTTCATACTACTAGATGTTATATTACACAATGACTCATATTTAGCATTCGATCCATTGCAATTCAATACGACATTGTTCGTAAGCTCAACGTTCTACTTTACACTCAAACTATATCTAACCTGCTCGACTAACAACATACACATCATATGCATTTAAACATTTTATTTTACAACAAACATCAAACATATGAAAACAGTCAAAACATCTAATCAGTGAAAAGCATTCGCACCCAGCCAGTAACGTCAGCTCGACACATAGCGCAGTCTCCATCAAACATCATCAGGCAGCAGTTTTCACAAAAAGTGTGCCCACACCTTGTCAAGGTACTGTTTTTTTCCTCATCGTAGCATATGGTACACGTTTTCAATGCTCGAATAGCCTCTTCTTTTTCTTCTTGAAGTTTTGTTCTAAGCGAATCCAAAGCCTGCTCTTTTTCAAATAGGAGCTGCGATATTATCCTATCGGTTTCGAGTTCATGCTGCTCTTTTAGCGCGCGTTCGCGTTTAGACCACTCTTCGTTGAAGTAACGCTCTTGATCATCAACCAAATGTTCGCTCGCTTCTCGCTGATAAGATGAAGCCTTCTGAATACACGATACCATTTTCTTGCAGACATCGCGACCTTCCTTTGACATAGCGTAGTCGCTGCTGTTCACAAACGCTGTAACCTGACTTCCAAGTCTGTTCAGTTGATAGCCGAACGACTTTAGATCAATTGACGCCGATTGTTCTGGTCGAGTGTATGGCTTTGTAGCATGTCGCTTGCCCTTGCCAGTCGTTTCGCTACTACCACTAGCAGCGTCTGTGTCCTCGAACTTTGGCAGTCGGTTTGCGTATTTCGGCATGATTTCGAGTCAATGTTCTCTCTTGGAGTCTCAAATCAAGAATGATGACCATACCTGTCCGTGTCGCTTTATATACCCAACGGGCTGGTGCGTTTTCAGTATATAGACAAAGCATAGCGCTTACATACCAAAGTCCTTGATAAAGATGAATAGCAAATTTTTACGCGTGGTAGATGTCGACACTCATATTTGAGAAAAGCGCTGAGCAAAGTTGCATGTCTGAAGATTTTGATCAAACGTACGTTAGCGAATTGGGTCAGTACCTCAGAAAGACATTTCCCACATTACGCGACGACTGTAAATTGTACATTAAGCACGAAGTAACAATTCAGAACAGGCGACCCGATTTCGTTATTCATATACCAAATGTTGCCCTGATACTACTCGAATACAAAACATCGAATGTTACAACAAAAGTACGCAGAGAATATCTAACTCAAGTACTCGATACGTATCACAAGTTTCGACAAAGCTTATGCGTTAGTGAAAATTCCAGCCATATACGTTTACTTAGCATTTTGCTCATTCGCAATTCTTCATCTCGACAAAATAAAATTGTGTGTGTGAAAAATGAGTTAATACCTAACAGCTGTTATTTGATATGAACTTGTATGAATATTTTTGCGAAATGTACTATGATCAATTTTAAACGCAACAGTGCAGTGGAGTATTTTTCAAATCACAATATCTCGCTAGTACAACTTTTTTTCCAATCCAATACTTCATCAAATATCTACCAGCATCGCACGAGAAATTACACCCAGTACAGCGAGGTCATAAAGTGCAGATAATATCGAACGTCATTTCAAATTAAAGTACACGGATAGATGAGTATTTGCGAGAAAGTTTAACTGTACATTTCTCAACAACCTATGCAGATATTGGGATCAAATTTTGACTATGATATTCAACTAAGAAAGCTCCACAATGATTGTTCCATACGTTGTATTCTTTTGTTAATGCTTCTTGGACAAAAGTGCAAGTTTATGGTCGAAAATACCGTTTGTATGAAGAAAACTTTTTTGCCTTTTCGTTTTGCTAAACGAAATATGTACAGTTGAATAAGGAATTGTTTTCTGAAGAATTTGGTGTATACCACTTTGCATGTATGTGAATCATTTCGATTAAATACGTAGGAAGTTAAACGAAACATTGATATTTTTCTTGACATCGGCATCGAGTCAAAATTCATGACGTGCAGTAGATCTACGTAATTTCGCTTCATGTAAACAACCTTGGTGCAATATCGTACAACGAGGTTTAAGTGCATTTTCTTTGAAACCACTCAAAATATCAATATGAAATTTTCAGTACAGTACACAGATGGCTATATGCTACAATTACGTACTGATTAGTTTGCCCTGAAATATATGCTTCTATGTAAAATATCTGTCCGAAATCTTTTGTATGAAGAAAACTTTTTTGCTTTTTCGTTTTGCTTAACGAAATATGTACAGTTAAATTGGGAATTGTTTTCTGAAGAATTTGGTGTATAACACTTTGTATGTATGTGAAACATTTCGATTTAGCACGTAGAAAGTTAAACGCAACATTGATCGTTTTGTTTAAATCGGCATCGCGCAAAAATTCATTACATGTAGTACGTCATTTCGCTTCATGTAAACAACCTTGGGTAAATATCGTACACCGAGGTTTAAGTCAAATTTCTTCGGAACTGTTCAAGTCATCACTATCAAATTTAAAGTACAATGCCCAGCTTATTGTTAGCTACAACTTTTCTATTGTAATTTTTGTTCCAACATACATGCTTATGAGATAAAAATCACGTTGAAAACGTTCGCAACAAGAAAACTTTTTCATCCTATCGCTTTTTGAAACAAAACTGATATCATCTTATAGAAAATTTCATTCCGAATATTTTGATATGACATGCGTGTATGTTTATTGTATCGCTTGATCAAGACTAGCCGAAAACCATTTTGCCTGTAATCATGAATTGACTTTTAAAGCACACATGTACTGTAGCTCGAACGTCATTTCTATCCATGAAAACAACTTTGGCTTGGGTGCAATATCTTACAATGAGGTTTAAGTCAATTTTCTTTGAAACCACTCATAATATCCAGATGAAATGTTCACCACAATATTCTATCATATGATAGCTACAATTTTTGTCTCGCCTATATTGTTCTCACACGACTCATTGTGTCAGATATTCAATTTTGCAAAATTCGCTAAGAAGAAAACTTTTTCGTGTTAAGAGCATTTATCTTCATTTTGGTATGATTTTGTAGGAAATTCAATTCCACGCATTTTGATGTATTACACTTAAACGTCTGTCTAAACACACAAACAATACAGTGCAATAACGATTTCGTACTAAACGCATTTCTGTCTTTAACTTTAGATTTTTACAACGTCGTCTTTTATCCATGTAAACAAACGAAACAAGATGTTAAGTTACATCGGTTTAACTCAATTTGCTCGATAGCGTCTCTTGATATTTAGATGATTTTTTCACCACAGTATTGCATCATATGATAGCTACAATTTTTGTTTCGCCTATATTGTTCTCACACGACTCATTGTGTCAGATATTTTACTTTGCAAAACTCGCTAACAAGAAAACTTTTTTGCGTTAAGAGCATTCATCTTTAGTTTGGTATGATTCTGTTGGAAATTCAATTCCACGCATTTTGATGTATAACACTTAGCTATATATCATAACACAACAATAAAACAGTCCGATAACGATTTTGTCATAAACGCATTTCTGTCTTTAACTTTAGATTTTTTTTCAACGTCATTGCATTTCTATGCATGTAAACAAGCGGGGAAAGAGTTTAAGTTGCATCGGTTTAACTCAATTTGCTCGAAAACGTCTCTTGATATTTAGATGATTTTTTCACCACAGTATTGCATCATATGATAGCTACAATTTTTGTTTCGCCTATATTGTTCTCACACGACTTATTGTATCAGATATTCAACTTTGCAAAATTCGCTAACAAGAAAACTTTTTTGTGTAATGAGCATTTATCGTTATTTTGGTACTAGCTTGTAGGAAATTCGATTCCACGCATTTTTATATATTACACTTTACCGTATGTTTAGACACAACAATAAAACAGTCCGATAACGATTTTGTCATAAACGCATTTCTGTCTTTAACTTTAGATTTTTACAACGTCGTCTTTTATCCATGTAAACAAACGAAACAAGATGTTAAGTTACATCGGTTTAACTCAATTTGCTCGAAAACGTCTCATGATATCCTGATGAAATTTTCACCATAATATGTAATCCTATGATAGCTACAATTTTTGTCTCGCCTATATTGTTCTCACACGACTCATTGTGTCAGATATTCAATTTGCAAAATTCGCTAACAAGAAAACTTTTTTGTGTAAAGAGCATTTATCGTTATTTTGGTACTAGCTTGTAGGAAATTCGATTCCACGCATTTTGATGTATTCCACTTAATCGTATGTCTAAACACAACAAAAATACAGTTCGATAACGATTTCGTACTAAACGCATTTCTGTCTTTAACTTTACATTTTGACTCAACGTCGAAAACTCTCTGCGAATAGAACAGTGATTTCGTACAAAGTTTAACTTCGCGTTTCTTCCCAACCACTTGAGATAAAACCATGCGATTTGTATCATCTTGTTCAGTGAGATATTAGCTATAAATTACACGCTGATAAATTTTCCATAGCATTTATGCGTGTGTCTGAAAATCGCAGATGTTTGATTTGAAAACGAGTCGGTGAATAGAAAACTTTTTTGTACTCATTGATATTGGGGTGATTTGAACATCTGCTTGTACAGAATTTAATTCTGCGCATTTTGATACCACATACTCGATAGTGTGTTGAAAATTGGCTTCACTATAGACCGAAAACCATTTTGCTTAAAACACGCCTTTGACAAATTCTTCATTAAAACACAACGTCATCTCATTGAATCTGTTAAAGACTAGTGTACAGCGAAATGCGTTTTACAAAAAAGTTGAGGTCGTGTTTTCTCTTTAATCATTTAACCGATCTGCATAACATTTTCGCAATAACATGAAACACGATAATAGCAACAAGTTTTGTGGGGATCATTTTTTGTTAACATATTCGCATATAGAAGAAATTCTTAGCTTTTCGCATGAAAATCACTTCGCTTACAAGAAAAAAACTTCCCATTTAAGACAAGTACATAGCAATTGATACCATTCGATAGGGAATTCTGTTCTGCACATTTTGATGTATGATACTCCACAATAGGTCTAATTACAAGAATACTGCTGAGAGAAAACGCATTCGTGCTTATAGAAATTTTGAACTTTAAAGTATCGAGTTAAACCGAACGTCGTTAGATAGCGAATAGTTGATAAAACTGTGTTTGTATCGAAGCGGTTTATTTTAACTGTCACAATAACGCGTGAACGCATTTCGATGAAATTTTCACAATCATAACCAGCAAATAAACAGGAACAATAAGAGTTTAAATATTTTGCAAGTTGATAAGTGGATATATGTCAAAATTTCTGTTTATTGGTAAAACTTGGGTTGATATGAAGAAAAGATTTTCATTTCGCAATATGATACAGTAATATTTGCATCATGCGATGGGGAATTTATTTCTGTGCATTTTGGTGTAACATACTTCATATGTTTTTGTAAAACGCTGCAGTTATACGGGCAGAAAACCATATCACAACAAACACACATTTCGTGAATCGTAATTTTGACCCTTCGATGTCAGTGCAAATCGACGACGTCATTTCAATAAATCTCATCCACAGTACAGGGGGAGTTTACATATTATCGACGATAGCAAACTGAGTTTCTTTGCAACTGATTTAACACGAATATCTGTGAAACCCGATGTCCAAATTCAATAAAATTTTCACCAGATTAACTGAAATTTCGATGCGCTCATACTGATACTATTTGTTCATACAAAATCGAATGCGCGAGTTATGAAATTTTGATTTTAACGCAGATTTTATTGATATTTCAAATTTACGAGAACAATTGTACACATAACCATACTATTTGTATATGAGTGTGTAGGCGCCAGTGTGCTGAACATTTTGATATATGTGGTTGAATATTTGTTTACTATATCTTCGTTGTATTGGCACTAAACTCACAAAACAGAGTTGAAAAAATCACAACGCGATAGTCGCTCCTCAATAGAAATCATATCGAGCTGCTTTCGTCAGTCGAACGTCATGAAAACATTTGAGTTCTCGGAATTGAAAATAAATATTGAATTGTTCAGGCTATGTAGAAAACTAAATGGGTATACGGGAATATTTTGTGCTGATGTTAAATGTTCAGTAATAAATATTTTGATGGATTACTCACATATTTGATATGATCTAGGATTATTTCAGAATGATAGGTTAGTAAATCTATGTTTGACTAGATTTTTTTATATACTCGCCTTTTGTCGTTTTAACATTGACTATAAAAATCTGCGTTGAGTACGCCTCATAACAAGATTTGAGACCTAAAGACCATGGATTTGCTTTAACTCGAAGGAAATACTGGATGGATTGTACGGACTCATGCTTATCAATTTTTATGCCCATTCAAGCTGTGAGTGTGAATATTTCGGCTTGTATGGTCATGAAAAAATATCATCACAAAGTCAATATTGCTAGGATTTTTGCAATGGTAAGTATGATTTTTAGATTTCTCATCAAATACACATTCGATCGTAACTCAAATCATGAAGAATAAACATTTTCAATGTGCTTTTCTGTCATTCTTCGTTTGGTCGTTGAAGGGTTCGGACGTGTTTTTCGAAGCTCTCGACGTCGTGACCTCATTATAATTTGAACTGCGCGGGTAAAGAACGCTCAGTTGCGACTTGGATATTGACCAATACGGACGTGTTTTTAAAGCGCTCTGAAAAAAGTTTTGACTTTTAAATTTTTTTTACTACGACAGAATCTTAGTTGACTGATGGTCTTTGACAAAGACAGACTTGTTTTTGTGAGCTCTGAAAAAAATTTGACTTTGAAATATTTTTACGATTAAAAAGTTTCAGTTGACTTTTGAACGTTGACGAAGACGGACGTACTTTCGTGAGCTCTGACTATTGATGAAAAGTTTTCGCGTTATAGAATAGCGACTTGGTACTCAGGTTGTTGAATGACTGGATGACTGAAGTGTTAGGTTATTGTTATGAGATAACAACTTGACTTTGACTTGAGTTGTGAAATGAAATCATACTCTTATGCGATGTTAACTTTTGAACGTTTAGTATTGACTGACAACGAAATTTTGTGAGCGTTATATATGAAATGTTTGACTTACATTAATTTTTTTGAACGACTTGACTTCACTTTAAGTTTTGACATCGGACTGATCGGACGTGTTTTTTTAAGCTCTGACTGTTGTGAATAATTAAATTTATGTTGTGGTGTCAAGCGATTGACTGTCAGTTGAGGTTCAGATGTCGAGCTGTGCGGACGTGTTCATCGAGCTGCTGTCTACAAAAAACGTGAGTACAAATTTTTTTCGTTTTACTGTTTACAAGTTGCGTGATGATGTATGATGGTTGTAATGTGTTGGGTAGAAATTACTCAGTGCTGATACAGTGTCGATATGTTGTGATGAGCGATAATAGTGGATGATGGTGGAACAGAATATTCATTGAGCTATTTTGAGGAAGCGAACATATGATGGAAAAATGTTGCAAAAATATTAAATGCATGTGCTTATATGTACTAAATATGATATTGCTTTACTTGTATTTGCATGCTGTTAACATTTCTATTTTATTCCAGTGGGCTGTGGTGAGTATTGCAGATTTAACTTGTATGTGTGGTTTTTAGTTAACGATGCTTAATGAAAACTGTTATTGTACACTTAGTATGGAATGATGTGAATGATGATATGATGGGTAGAATTAATCAGTGCTTGTGTCTAGAAATGCTGAATGTTTATTGAAAAGGCTAAATGCTAGCCAGTACTAAGAGTTGAGCTACCGTGGGAATGTGAAACGAACTGATGGTGTAATATGATGGTGTATTGACATACTTTTCTTATATGTACTAAATATGATATTGCTTTACTTGTATTTGCATGCTGTTAACATTTCTATTTTGTTCCAGTGTGCTGTGGTGAGTACTGTAGATATTACTTGATTTTTAGTGTCTATGAATGCTGATGTATGATAGCTATAGCATGAGCTCAATGCTAACCAGTATTATGAGTTGATGTATTGTGGTGATGCTAATCGAACTGATGATGTAACATGATGGTGAACACTTACTGAATGCATAAAATTTATTGAATTGCATTTGTTGATATGCACTATAATATGATAAATGTATTGCTTAACATGTATATTTCATGATGTTTAATTTCAGTGGGCTGTGGTGAGTACTGTAGATTGTATTGCCTATGTATAGAATTCAATAAAAGATTATGACTGAAAACTGCTTTTGATTCTTTTTGAACAGTTTTAGGGACTATAAGTCTATAACAAAAATATGTCGGTTGGCGTTCATACAGCAATGTTTTGAGTAGTACAGAAATGTTTCTACGTTTGTGGTCGCCAGTTGTCTGTGATGTGTAAAGTGAAAAATACACGGAGCTTTGAATACAACAAACAGTTACTGTTTTAACACAGATTGTGTGCTATGCATTTTTCGATGTAGATCTTTTTCAGATTTGACATGAAATGTAGACCTGACATTTGAACAGAGCTGGGAAACGAAAAGGTAAGTTTGTTAAATTTCACAATGAACACTTGTGTTTTGACAAAAGAAGAGATAAAGTGAGTTTTGTCATCATCATGGTTTCTTTCAGAGTATAACTCGTGAACAGATGAAAACCTATTTTTTGCTAGATTTTCATGTACTCTTTATTTGGATGATAAGTATGTCAGTAACTCAAAATCATACGGCTAGTACAGTATGGAACATGAATGCTTTGTTCAGATTTTCAGATGTGTGCTGGCAGTTCAAGTCTGGCAGCTGAAGTGAACAGTCGTGTTTTCTGGAGCTCCAACAATATGCTAGAAGGTAAGTAACTATGTTTGTTTTGCATTGCATGTTTTTATATGTTTCAGACTTTCAAGCAGAGATGTCATGCTGACTGGAGTTGAGCACAGGGCAGTGACAAAGTGAAAGGTAAGTACTTTTGACTGAATGTTTGTTCTATGCATGTTTTGTTTTAATACATTTCAGGAGTGCTTATCCAGTGATGATATGACAGTTGGAGTGAACAGTGGAGCCAAGCAGTCTTGTTTTTAGAGCTACTCAACAAGCCTTGAAGGTAAGTTTAGAATTTCTCAATGTTAGTGAATTGAAGTACTGTCACTTGCTTTTGGACAGTCGAACAGAACAGACGTGGTTGCGAGAGCTCTCATATCTGTTGTGTTAAACTGTTTTTATGATATGTTATGTTTGTTTGTTTGTTTGTGATGTACTATTTTTCAGATGCTGATGGCAGTGATGGGTTTTCAAGCTGACCTGAACAGAAAAGCACTCATATGGTAAGTACAAAATAGTTGTTATATGGGATGTTTTGTGCATGCTTTTATGTTTCAGGTGTACTTGCTGACAGCGACGAAGACGAATCAAGAAGAGGAACATTGTTGAGAAAGTGATTGGGACTTGCAAACAGGGTAAGTGTAACACTTGTGTTTGTTTAATTTGTAACATGCGTGCTTTGCTCTGTTTCAGATTTCACATGCAGAAATTAAACAGGATTTCAACTGCTGAGACACAATTCATCAAAAGTAAGGTAAGTTTTAATTCATTGATTTGAGTTGTACAATGTGTTCTTTACTTTATTTCAGATTCGAGTCACTGGTTTACACATGGAAGAAGATTTCCACGTCTGTTACTCAACTCTACAGAAGCAAGGTAAGTCGATCAAATTTTTGTTTTCATTGACTGCTGTAATGTGATGGTAAACTTATGCTATTTTTCATGTGTGCTATGCAGAGATGGAGAATTCAATTTTAAGAAAGATTAACTGCTGCAGCTTAGCTCTGCTCTGTGTTGATTTTTGTTCAAAAACGTTTAAAATGTATGTGTGTTTTCAGATGTTTTGTTTCAGTTGATGTCCAGATGGCAAGCAGTACAGACGTGTTTCTTGGAGCTGCCAAACAGTGAGTACAAACGTTTTATATTTTTCAGTTGTTTACTCATAGAAGTCTGTGAAAGATGATAACAAGGGTTGAATTGCACAGTACTTGTGTCTAAAAATGCTGATGTGTGACGGTTTACTGAAAAGGGTAAATGCTAGCCAGTAACACTTGAGCAACCGTGGGATGTCGAACTAACTGATGATGTACTATGATGGTGAACACTTACTATGTGTATCGAAATGCTTTTGTTGTTATTTATTATAGACGATTTGATATTGGTTAACATTTGTTTGCATGCTGTTAACATTTCTATTTCATTTCAGTTGGCTGTGGTGAGTATTGTAGTATACATTTGTTTCAATAAATCATGATGAATGAAAACTGATTTCGATTCTTTTTTACAGTTTTAGGGATTATCACTCTATAACAACTCTGTCGGTTGGTATTCATGAGTGTGAGCTTAATACAGCAATGTTTGAGTAATACAAAAAATGTATGTACTCTTTTGTGGTCGCCAGTTGTCTGTGATATGTATAGTAAAAAAAACACAACACAAAGCTATGAAGCATACAATTGTTTCAAGGTTTTATCAATAATTGTGTACTGTGCATGTTTTGATTTAGTTCGTTTCAGATATGACATGACCTGAATATTTGACAGTCGAACAGAGCTGAGCATTGCAGAAAGGTAAGTGTTTTGTTTGATATTTACCATGCATACTTTGCTTTGCTCTGTTTCAGATTCACATGCAGAAAAGGTCTCATAGTAGCCTCAACTGTGAATAAGGATATCAACTGCTGTGACTAAACTGTTGAAGAAGGGTAAGTGGAACAATGTGTTTGTTTTATAAGTACCATGTATGCTTTATTTTGCTCTGTTTCAGAGTAGACATACAAACAGTGTCTTGCTTTGCATGCTATTTTTCAGGTCTCTCATGCAGTGAGGGAAAAGAAAAAGATTTCAATAAAGAATCACTGCTGCAACTCAGCTCTTTAAACAAGGTAAGTGTTTACTATGTTGTATACAAAATGTTTCTCTTTCTTACTATGTTTCAGGTTAACATTGCAGAGATGTTTTGACAGCTTGTGACAGAAAAGAAATTCAGCAGCTGTGTCTTGACTGTAGCCACAAGGTAAGTCGAAACAAATATACTGGTTTGTATGTTGTGTTGTTATGCCCTTCTATGTTTCAGACTTACATTGCTGTGACTGTTCCACAGTGGGTCAAAAAAGAGACGAATACAGGTTTCAAGAAGAAAATTGGCTGTTAAAACTCTGCACAAAATATGAGGTAAGTGAACTACTCTTTTGGTTTGTGTTGTGCTTTGTTCTGCTTAACTATTTTTCAGATTTGAGTGGTGGGTCGTTACAGAGCAGACTTTTTGACAAGTGAGAAATTGAGAAACAGAGAATGATTCAAGATCAGCTAGGTAAGTCTTGATTATTATGCATTGCTAAATGTTGTTTTCATTCCAGTATGGCTGTGGTAAGTACACAAACTTTCTATAATTTAATATTGAACTGTTTTTATGACCTGTATTCTGCATTGTAAAATGTCTGTTTTTCATTTCAGTATCCTGTGGTAAGTACAATTGCCTTCTTTAATTTTCATATTGAACTGTTTTGATGACTTGTATACTACTATGCAATGCTTAATGTTTTTTTCATTTCAGTAGCCTGTTGGTAAGTACACTAACTTTCTATAATTTCATAGTGAATTGTTTTGATGACCTGTATTCTGCATTGTAAAATGTGTTTCTTTTTCATTTCAGTATGGCTGTGGTAAGTACAATTGCCTTTCATATTGAACTGTTTTGATGACCTGTATTTTGCATTGTAAAATGTGTTTCTTTTTCATTTCAGTATGGCTGTGGTAAGTACACAAACTTTCTTTAATTTTCATATTGAACTGTTTTGATGACTTGTATTCTGCTATACAAAATGTGCTTTTTTCAATTTCAGGTCAGCAATGGTAAGTATAGTGTGTTTTTTTATGTATAATTTTGTATACATATTGTTTTTTTCATCATAGCATGTCTTTTATATTTATGCTTTGTGTAAGTAAAATGTTCATTAAATCATTCTTATCTTCAAACTAAAAATGTATTGTGCTATGCAAAATGTCTGTATGATTTCAGTTGCCAGAGGTGAGTACCATTACAGTTGAAAAGTTAGTTTTGTTTAGTTAAAGTTTTGGTTCACAGTTCTGTTTGTTATTTGGCAAAATTTACATGTATGCATTGAGTCTTGATTTCAGCTAGATTGTGGACTGAAGAAGATTGCCAGCAGAGGGATTGGATACAAGATACAAAGTAAGTACTGAGTTTCTTACTAAAAGTTTTGAGTTGTATTCATCGTGTGTTAATATGCTATGATTGCTATGAACATGACTTTTGTATTTCAGCGAAGACAACATAGGTAAGTAAAATTGTTATCTGTTTCATGTTTACTGTTACAGTTCAATATTGTGTTTATAAATTGTAAGTTGTACAAACACATTCAAAAGTTTCTGATCATGCTTTCGATTTCATTTCAGCTTTACTGCTGGACGAGTGTTCTCTACTACTAGACGTGTCAGGTTTACTACCAGGCGAGCAGTGACAACAAGGCGCCTTTGTGGAAACAACACAACAAAAAAGTGAGTATTAGTTGAACAATTGATTGAAATTGTTTTACTGTATGTTATACTTAAATGCAAAATTGTGCACATAAATTGTAAGTTGTACAATTACAATGAAAGTTTCTGATCATGCTTTCTATTTCATTTCAGCTGTACTGCTAGACGAGCAGTGACAGAAAGGCGCCTGAACATGCAACACAAAACAAAAAAGTAAGTATCAGTTAAACAGTTGGTAGAGTTGTGTGTTTTTCTTTAGCAGTTTGTGTTTACTATTTTATTTGATACATGGTATATTACACATGCATGTTTTTATCATTTCAGGCTGTTTACTTTCATCGTTTACTGTTTAACACAATTTGCTTTTCTATTTTCAGTGCCAATATACAAACCTTGATGTGGACACCGAGTAGTCAATACATACGTGTGGCGTACAGCTGCGACAAAACCGTGGGTCCATCGCACCGATAACTCGAATATTGGCCCGCGTATGGACATCAGTGCAACTTTGTGAATCCATGTAACTTTGTGAATCCATGTAACATTGCGAATATGTGTCGATCGAAAAATGTGTACATTCTGCACTGAAACGAACTCGGTGTTGCAAGTGGCAAGTGTTGACAGTGTGTATGTTTATGTTTATGTTTTTACATGAAAAATAAAGGAGATTGTTCTCCTACCTTTTTTTTCCTTGTTTTATTGTGCTGGCCAGCAATATTGATGTATTGATGTATGTGTTTGTGTTTAAACTATGCAATACCAAAATCAAACAAAAAATAAACATTAACAGTCATTAACTGTGTTTGGGCGGCCGAGGGGTTTAAGACTCCACAAGTGTGAAGCGCACTGATAGCACTTGGGGGTAAACACCTCGGTATTTCGGTGCTAAAATGTTTTCACGGTGCTTATTTTGACGCACTGTTAGAACTACCAACCAGTAAATGATTGCTTGATTTATAAAACAAATATTCAGTCTCTACTTTGGCACAAGAGACTCTAAGTATCAAATACCAACAATTTAGACGCAGACAATCACATGGTGGTACACCAGTCCGAATATACTCATTGCTCTAGCCAGGATTGCAAATTACTTGTGTTGACTAGCAAGGCTCCCTAGTAACGGAGCAGTGTTACTGGCGTTTTTTGGGTCGATAGTGCTTAGGTGAGGTTTTGCTCGAATCGGGAGCGGGTCACTCGCTTGGGCGAGTTAGTTTTCGCTCGTAGTTTCCAATCTGGCTAGATCAATGTAAGGTTGTCGTTGACTGCTATTTGGCAAGCAGAAAGACAACAGCGGTTAATTAACTGAGTATGGGCGACCGAGGTATGTAGGTGTCAATAGACCGACTCCACAAGTTGCGAAGCGAACCGATAGCACTTGAGGGGAAACGCCTCGGTTTTCGGTTCTAACATGTGTTATCCATGCAGTCGTTATACTCTGGCAAGGCTCCTCAATCTATCGCGAGGGACACTCATTATTGCCCGCAAGCTTTAGAA
The DNA here is from genome assembly GCF_020536995.1 of Dreissena polymorpha. Classification (NCBI taxonomy): domain Eukaryota; kingdom Metazoa; phylum Mollusca; class Bivalvia; order Myida; family Dreissenidae; genus Dreissena; species Dreissena polymorpha. The sequence continues at coordinate 68,655,630 of NC_068367.1, read as the reverse complement.
CCTGACGTGGGTCGATGCGTATGCGAGTCCGAGAACGCGATTGCATTTGATAAGGCTACCAACCAGTTAATGATTGCATGATCTATAAAACCAATTTTAAGTCTACTTGGGCACAAGAGATTCCAAGTACCAAAATACCAACAATTAACAAGCAGACGCTTTTCAAAACTATGACCGCTGAGATTGATAGTCAGATGGAGTCCTGCCCATTTAGCTGTGTAGCGGTCTAGGGCGGGGTTGCAAGTCAATACGAAATGAGGCGCTATAAAGCAACTCGTCCCCGTTATGACCGTCAATACTTTCGACACTATCTGGGAATCCTTTCAACACCACATTGTTGCGCTGTTGGAAGGGTGGTAGGCACGCATGGTGACATGCCTGTGCTTTGCTATGCGACACCATGGTATTTTCGTACGGTGACACGAAATATCTTAATCTGGCTCTCTCAGAAACGCAGGCACGCGTTGAACGAACCTGACCGATGACCGAGCAATAACATTTCTATTAAGTGCTTCAATGCACAAAGTCTGCTAGGGCTGGGGTGGGAAGGCGACTTCTCTTGTACTCAGACAAGAGGAACGGTCACAAGTCCGTGAAAACGCCGAGTGACACCACTAGCTTTCAATCGTACAAAGCAAAAAACTTTCAAACTTTAGTTTGAGGTGAAATGATAAAAAAACTATATAAACAACTAACCGTTATAAGATATTTGCCATATGGACACAAACTATGCTACTCAATGTTGCGTTGAACATTAATTGCGCCTTACGAACTACTCGTGTTGAAACTAACATTGAGTGACTCGTAAACTTAAAGCAGTTACTCGCTTTTGACTGCATACACATTTTGTACAACGGCTCGTTATTGGTATAACTTGTCTTTCAATGAGACACATTAACACAAACGTTCAACAGTATTTAGGCTTTATATTGCGCTTGTAGAATATACGAACAAAACACACTATATAAATGACGTTTAGGGATTATTTTGACTTTCCATTTGAGATGATATGATGAAAAAGTATATACATCAGTTTAAGCGACTTTCATGACATTCACCACATGGCCATAAACTTGCGTTATTCAATGAAATGTTAAAATTTCGCTAGCAAAATAAATAAAAACTATATACGCAGTTTCATAACTTTCGATGTATGATCATGAAGTTTGAAATTGTGCAAAGCAATTTTGCGTTAAAAGTTGCATGCAGTTTAAAACCTGAAACATTTCGCTACACTTCAACCGTATTCAACACTCAAGAACTCAATTGTTTGTACAGAACAATACGAATGTTCCCATTTTGAAACGACAGTCAAGTAACACAACCGCTTGAATGTTTTGAAAAGCAGTATCGCTTCATCGCTATGATTTGGTTGTGAGATGTAATATATAGTATAGTAGCATCAATGTTACAGACCCGTAAGCATATTCATACACCTGCTTTAATATTTCGGAAAGCAGTATTACTTCAATGATATGGTTTGGTTATAAGATACAATATATGATGTATTGATGTAACAGATCTGTATGCACATGTTAAACAACTACTTGGTTAGTTTGGAAAGCAGTGTCGCTTCAATGCTGCGTCAAAACATTTCTGCAAGATGTGAAAAATATCTATTTGAATGGGATTTCTGAGGTTTAGCCATCGCCGAAAGGCCAATGTTTCGTCATGTATGTATGACAAAAGTTACTGATATATTTGCTAGTATGCTAGTCCGTATTGCATATCGCAAGGTGGTAAAGCGGCTCTTTTCATTTCGCTGTGAAAAGAACGGTCACAAGCCCGTACAAACGCTGAGTGACACCTCTTGATCATGTAGCTTGTATGAAACGTGTTTATACAACCACAGTAGTTCAAAGCAGAACGCTTTTCCTTCTTCGAGGGAGAAGAAATCTGGGTGCAAGTCCCGGCTTTGGTTATAACACGAATACTACTCGCTGCTCAATAGCAATATTCATACTCTTACACAGTCAATATAATCTCGGGACCAAATGCCACTAGGCTCGATTTTGAGTTGCTACACTCATGATAAAAATGAACCAACACATTGACATTGAGTACGTGATTAAAATGTACCAGCAATTTTTCGCTAATCGGTATGTAGTAAAACTATTTGACAAATCTACGTTATAACTAGCACAGTTAAAATTTAACGTTTAAGCATTCGCTGATAATAGGCATGCAATAGCAATCCAACGCTGAAATGACTCACACTCCTACGCAATTAATTTTATCGCGGGACCAAATACCCATAGGCTCGATTTCGAGTTGCTGCACTCACAATTAAAATGAACCAACAAATTGTCATCGAGTACATGATTGAAATGTACCAGCAATTATTCGCTGATAAAAGGCACGCAATAGCTATTAAATTCTGAAATGATTCTGAAATGATTCACACACCTACACAGGCAATTTTATCGCGGGACCAAATGCCACTAGGTTCGATTTTGAGTTGCTGCTCGTGTTTTGCTGCTCGAGTTTTGTTTTGTATTTCACATGAAACGATATTTGAAAGCTGCTCGTGTGTTTGTTAACAAAATACCTTGCTACATTGTTTCTCATATGAAAGGATATTTGAAAGCTCTCGTGTGTTTATTGACAAAATACCTTGCTACATTGCATTTCACATGAAACGATATTTGAAAGCTGCTCGTGTTTTGCTGGTTCTGAGTTTTGCATGATGATGTTTATGATTATGAATATGATGATGATATATGATTATGATGATATATGATTATTCTCATCGCGCAAGTAAAACTGCTTTTCGTAGTCTATGGGTGTTAGTGTAAACAAAATACCTAGCTTCATTGTTTTTTACTAGTAACGATATTTGAAAGTTTGATATGTTTTTTGAGCAAATGTGTGTTGCAAGTTTTGTTAAATTTGATATCACTGTTTTGATACTACGTTTCTCATACCATTACTGGGTTTGTGATAATTTGTATTCAGTACAACATATTCATGGTTTGCAACAAACGGGTTGTTAAAACAACAATCGCATTGACATTGTTTTGCAGCACATGATGATAGTTTGAATAAAGATGTGTTTTCATACATAATGTGGTGAGTCTGCCGTTCATTCATCCGATAAAATGTATAGTGTGTTAAACAAAGCATATGATATTCATGAAAACAAAAAAGAACTGAAACTAACATTTATTTTGCCAATATTACATATCAATTCGCAAAAAGCCGCAATGTGGAAACCATTTTTCATGCTCAACCCACGGGTCGTCATCTGGGTTCCACCCATAGAGTTCTCCTCCGCACCAAAAACATTTACATCGATCACCATTTCCAGTGTACAACAACCCAGCGGCCGCTAATGCTCGCGGAGTTTGTCTAACTTGTTCAGGCCATCCTCTGTAAGACCGCAGCCTCGTTAGTTCGTCTGCCCAGTCTCGATACTTTGGCTCTGTGATTACTTCTTCAGCTCCTTGGTTTGAAACGACGGAGGACACAAATGTTATCATTGCCCTGTTTCTTGCATTATGTGACTGCACAGTTTGTGTTGGTTGCTTAACTTTGTTTGCAGACGGTATAGGTATATTTCCACATTCATAGCCAAACGCGAAAGGACATTCGGGACAATATTTCCTGTGTTCATTTGCCACGACATCACCTACACGAAAGCTAGCCAAACAGGCTCTACAAAATACGCACTGAATACGGTCTGATACATGGAGATACATAAACCCATTTTTTGCTGCATCTTCCTTAGTCACATTTGCCCAATGTGGCCAGTCGTGATACGTTGAAAGTCTCTCACTCTCACTGTAAAAGTGAAAATAAAATTCTCGTGGATCGGGGGCATAGTCTTCTGCTTCTTCGTCGTCAGTGCTTTCGTCGTCCATCATTCCGTTTTGGTGGCGAGTATAACTACTGGCATAGTCCCAACTTTCACATTCGATAGCATTGCTTAATCCTAAACCTGTTTCATCCATAGCCCTCAATGAAATAAAATGCGTTCCACTTATTTCTTATGAATGCTTATATAGAAATTATCTTGTTCTGGCTAAAAAAGCGTATATAGAGTACCGTATAACATTTCTCTCCCATAACACACAATCATGTCGATCAACACAATACCCACTGACAAGGATCTGGCAAATATATCAGCTTGCATTGGCGAAGGATGGGAATTGTTGTCGGTGTATCTAAACATAAATGAACAGATGGATGTCGACGGGTCAAGAGTCTACAAAATATTTCACATTCTCCGATCCTGGAAACGACAGAAAAATGAAACCATGAAATTGTTACTGAAATCATTAGTTGAAGCTGAAAACACTATTGTTGTTGATTGGGAGTTGATGAGAAAAATTCTTGGCTATGGCAAAGAAGTTCTATTGTTGTAAGTAAAAAGTTGAACAATAAATTGAAAACAACTCACATGCTGTCTTTGTTTTTTTATTCACATGTTGCTTTGTATTCAAACATAATATGTCTAATCTCAATGCATTGATAGACCTTAACTATGGTAAACATGTTATTATCGTTTAGAACTTCGAAGCAAAAACATGTCACGTAAAAGCAATGATAACTCGGCTGATATGGAAGAATTCCTAGCGAATATTGTCTGTCCTAGCGATGACTCAACGACAAGGGTGTCATGTATACCAAGACAGAAAACGATGACTTGTCAAAAAATTAAGATGGAAGGCAAGGAGTTCACGATCGAAGACATTTGTCAGATACTGCGAAACAATGTCGGAATAATACTGGATCCAAGGCCACGAAATAAGCACCAAAACATGTTACATAAAAGAATTAGCTCATTGGAAAGATGGAATGGACGAACTAAGAAAACCATATCAAACATGGATATAGCCATGGCTGGATTTTACTATGAAAAATCTATCGACTGTCTTAGGTGTTTTCACTGTTTAGTGATACTTCCATCGCGTGGTACGCGGACAGATATTTGGGAGGAGCACGCTGAAATATTTCCATTTTGTGGGCATGTTCGGCAATGCAAGGGTGACACTTTCATTGAGAGTGTCCTAACACAGTCAAACGAACTTGAGTTATGCAGTGCAGTTGATTTTTTGGAAGAAGGAAACGAATCAGCAAATGGACATTGTTCAACAACCTTGATGAAACATGATAACGGCGCATCTTTTGTCATCGATAACAACATCAAGAGTCCAATTGATCTCAAAAGTATTGTGGAAGAAAACACGCAAATGTCTAACAACATTCTATGCAAAGTTTGCTTGGCTGAACAGTGTTCCATTATCATCATTCCGTGCTCGCACTTCGCCGTCTGTGGGCAATGCATAACAGCATTGGAAAATTGTCCACTTTGTAGGTCAACTATAAAAGGAACAATACGGGCACAGCTAGCCTAATGCCGTTTGAAAACAACTAACATTCTTTGTTTGTTTAGTTTTTTTTTGTACGTTGTTTCTCGCGTAGAAACGTATAAAAGACTTCAGATGTTGTCAAATATGTCATTACAGTTCTAACTTCCGAAGCGCAAACATGTCCAATGAAAGCAATAACGTTTCGTCTGAATCAACTATCATGGATGAGAATCAGTTAACATGTGCTGGTAAGTTTTTTTTTTCAGTTGTGTTTGTTGTTTGTATTGAAATGTATTTCACATGTGCTGTACTAAACGATTGTTATTGTTTGTTACAGATGTGGAGGTCGATCTGCTGTTTTGGGAAGAACTCGAATCCTACCTTGGCGAGATACACGACGAACAAGAAAAACAAGGTATGCTATGTTCGAAAATTGTATGATTTGTTTTTCAAAATGATATCCATACTACATTGCAATAACTGTTTTATTTCTCATTTCAGTGACAGATCATTCTACTGCGATGGACGAAGAAATCGCCAGTTTTCAACTACCATCGCCTTGGGAAGAATATGTCTTGAGCCAGATAGACGACCTTGATGTTGAAGTGGCGTATGCTCTTGCACAGCAAGATATTGACAATCAGAATGCGTGTATCATTTTTGAGGAAAAATAAAATCACAAAACTAGTACATATTTGTTGAGTTGTTTCTTCATGGGTTAATCAGTGTAACATATAGCTTCAACGCAACAACATGTCACAAAACAACGACACAACTATCACTTTAGATATTTGGCTGGAGAAAGAAAAGAAACTCACATGTCAAATTCAAACGTTGCGAAAAGCGATACAACAAAAACAGCTTTGCGAAATTTGTTTTTGGTCAGAAAAAAGCATTGCTTTGATTCCTTGTGGTCACACATTTTGTGATGATTGTACAATTCGTATGATGGATAAACAGACGTGTGCTATGTGCCGTGCAGATATTTTTGAAACGATTCGAATCTACATTTGATTGATTTGTGAAAAAAAGATATATGTTCTTGTCCAATGTTTAGGTTATTGAACGAAACGAACAATGGAGGTTCCAGATTTCCAAACTGATAAAAACAATTTGAGGTATTTTCAAGCAAGACTACGAACGTTTCAAGATTGGCCATCCCAAATTAGACCTGACAAATATGCACTAGCTCACAGCGGGTTTGTATACCTCGGCAAATCTGACAGGGTGAAATGCTTTTGCTGCGGTATCGAATGCCACGAATGGAAAACAGACGACAATGCTTGGCTAGAACATCAAAAACATTCTCCGAATTGCGAATACATAAACATGGTTGGGTTTGCTCCAGCGATCGAAAAGAAACAATTTCACTTCGGTTCTGGTTCGATGACAGGATCTAATCTGTTTGTTAAGCCTTTGTGTGTTCAACCATAAAATGCATGCATGTTACCATGTATCGTAAATAAATGTGTTCTACTCAACATTTGCGTTTGTTTGTAGCAGAGCTAAAAAACCTGACTAGCAAATACAGTACAACACTTGTGTAAGATTACAACATATTTTATTCGCACACAAAATTCATCGCTTGAACAACCAGTAATCAAATATCAAGCATAACTTGAACTCAAATGGGTCATTCTGCAAAAAGCTATCGAAGAAGACGCATCTCGAAATACTTTGCAATGTTTGTTGTACCGCAAACTGAGGATTGGGAGAGAGAGTTGTTCCACATTCCAGAAACGGAAAATTGGGACGAGGAAATACGACAGAACGAACCAGGTATGTTTGTTGACAATTTTTGTTTATTTATTTGTTTCGTTTCACAAATATTGTTTATCAAATGTTTTTACGATGTCTTCTTGTCTATTTTCAGAGCAAACCCAGACGGTTTTTCATGCCTTGCCAGACATCGTGTGGACGGACGACTACGTTTACGAGCATATTTGCTGGATATGCGAAGATATGAAATGCAATGGACACTGTTACGTTGAATAGATTTTTGAAACAAAATTGTGTGTTGTTTTTATCTATGGTATATCGTTTTCCAGCAAGCACTCAGATTGACCATACAAAAGCACACTGGGTTCACTAGTACTTTTCTTTGTACACTTGGTAGCAAACCAAGACAGAAGCGTCATGACAATTGCGCATAGAAAAGATATCAATACGATGATTATAGCCGTATCCATGTTCTATACATAACATTCAACGAAATAGTGCATTGTTATACCAAAAAACGTATATAAGCGCTCAGACACACACTTATTAGGTCATTTGCAAAATGGAAATCGAAGGAGCAACATTTAACATTAGCAGCTCTCTTGTAATGAAAATATGCTTTGGTGATGATTATTGTGTGCCAACCATAACACTGTGTGGACCTCAACAACTAATATTATCGCTTCAAAAGTGGAAAAAACTTACAGAAGAATCAAAATCCATTCTTCTTGTCATTGAGGGCAAAAGTGAAGAATTCGAGTGGTGCTTGGGTGGCTATTTCTATGTAACAATACTCAACAACATCGTAGATATTCGGAAGCGAACCAAAATTCATGGCAAAATTATTGACAGCGACGAAGGAATATTGTTAACGTACAGTGATTTCAGACAATTGATGAAACTCACAAATATTGTTGAACAGTTAGTTCCAGAACTTGTTAACCTGAGGCCGTGTTGGGAAGGTGACGACCACTACAATCAGATTGGAGCTCTGATGTGCCCAGAGTGCAATCCAGACGAGTACCTAGATTGGCTTGAATAAACGTACCATGTTTGCGCTACTTACAGTAACATTTCTTTTGATCAATGAACTTGAGAATCAATTGTATTTGTATCGGCAACGGTCAATGTTGCAAAATGCAGTGGATGTTTTGTCGCAAATTGTTGATTCATATGTTAGACAGAATTCGCCATTCTTTGCTGTTTTGTAGATGAACAATAAAAACTACTGAACATATAACATGCGTTGTTGTTTTTTCGTATAAACATTCTTCATTATAGAATAAACTACAAACTAGAAGGTTTCAAAATGTGTTTCGACATATTCCTAGATTACATTGAAAGTGCTCTTGCAACAAGACGAGATCCAAAAAATCTTGCTACTCGTTTTCCTAGATACAAAGATTGCCTGAAAACATTTCACTCTTGGCCAAAACTGTCAAATCTCAACAAGAGAGCGTTGGCAAACAAGGGCTTCGTTTATTTGTTTGATAGAGTGCAGTGCGTTTATTGCCACAACATATTTCGGGACATTAACGAAACAGACTTGAATCACCAATGTCCTGCGAGGATAGATTTCATGAAGCAATCGATGCTTAAACCAAAATAAGTGTTATGCATGACAATAAATCATACAATACAAAAATAGTGTTCATAGAATTTTATTTGTCACAACATATCAAATCATTTTGCTTTTACGGTAAAATTTCGTTCAATAAACTGTCTAAACAATTCATTAATCAAGTGTTCACTTTTGTTGATTTGCATTCCCGCTTCGATCAATGCGGCCTCTGCTGACTTGTCTTCACTTCTTTTCACATCTGGTATAATGTTCGTTTCTTGCTGAACGGGCGTCACAGGTTTCTGTTCCGACATAACAGGAGATGGTAAGGTTTGTGGAACAATAGGCTGTTGTACAAACGTTGGGGGAATTTGCGTTGGGATACTCTGATACTGTGGTTGATGGTAATACTGAGGCGGTGGGACGTTAACATTTCTTAACATGGGACTAAAAGTTTCTTTCAGCATGTTAGTTTGAGCAGCAAGAAAATCAGTTTGCATTTTTTGCATTTGCTGTTTGAACTCGTTAAGTTCTTCACGAATGTTAGACTCTTTGGAAACAGATGGCAACAAGGTTTCAGCTGCATGAAGTACTGGTTCTTGTTTATATCGTTTTGCAGGTGGCTCCTCATCGGTACCACTATACGTTCGCTTTTGACCTTTCTGTTGGTTTAACGCAGACGCTATTGTGCTTATAAGAGCAAGGGCGCTGGTCATATTTTCGCTATCCATGTTTGTTGTAGACAGATATTCACATGGAATAGCGTTAATAGTTTTTTTCTCCGCACAAATAAACTCGGTGTCGTGATTATCACATAACAGCGCGTCCTTAAATAAGAGCTCGTTTCTTTCACGGCCGTGTTTTAATGCGTTTCTCGAATAACATCCCAATGCTATGAAAATATCATTAGTGCTACTTGCATACCGTTTTGGTTGAACGTTTTGATTTGCATAGCTGTAATTTATTAGCGTGCCTCGCCTTGCACCGAGGTCAACCAGTGCAACGTGTTTTATAGTCAATGACTTTTTATCATGAGAAAGACTGAAACATGGTAAACATGACTTGAGATACAAGAACGGCGAAGGTGTTGCTTTGGTGAAGAAATTGATAAAGTCGTCATTCATTTGATTCTGCACTTCTAGAAACGCAGCGTTATTTATCAAGCCTTTGCAATAAAGACCTCGGCTATCAATTGTCAGCTCGGTCAAAAACCCAACAGTTAGGTCTACTCGAAAATTGACATGCGATACGACTAACGGAATGTTAAAAGTATCATTTGAAGCAATCAGTTGTTTTGCTAGCTCTTTATTCAGGGCATATTTAACATCGCTTTCTTTAACATTAAACAAGCCAAGATAGCCACAAACGTTTATACAAGGGAACATTGTTTCGAATAGTCGTTGTAAAATTTGTCACTAATGTCTTTCTCCCAATGATCGAACAGAACCGCTGGTAGCTTAAAATCGAATCGTATTAAATATTCTGGAGTGCACTGATCGTCTCTATTGAGAAACAGATAAAATACAGATATTGCGATAGTATCTTGGTCGTTTCTGTGATCACGAAATACAAGACACTGTCCAAGAATTTGCTTTCCTCTATCACTCGATAGCAATTCACGTATATAGTTTTATCGATGAAACGTTTACTCACGTCTTGCATGAAGTCATGTAGAGTAATGGATATTGTTTCCTCGTAGCTTTTGATCATAATATCAATCATAGGTTTAGAAATCCAGTTGTATGTTTTTTTGCGTATACATCTGGTTTTCTGTGTTTCAGGAACCACGAAGATAATATCGATACTATATGCTGAGTGCAGCAAAACGTGTATCTTTGTTTCATTCAGTTTGATGCAGTGATCAAATTTATCTGGAGTCAATGAGGTTTTGACTTCACAAATACCATACGCATTTTTGACAAAGTCGTATAGTTTAGAAGGCTTGGTCACAGTTCGTTCTAGCATAAGGTAATCTGGCGTTGCACCAAAACAAGGAATATTGCGAAGCGAATCTTTCCTGATGACACTATGTGTAATTCGGATCAGTTTCGTTGAGATATTTTAGCAAGACCTTTCGCCTAGTTGACCATACGTGTGAAATTCGTATAGGTGGTTTTGATGGTTGAATCCGTATACCAGATGATCATTCCAGTATTTGTCGCGCAAAACTTTAAATGAAGATATGAACAACTTTTGATTTATCGTAATATAGTTGAGGATGTTCTCTTGGCCGAAAAAAATGACGTTTTTATGCTCAACCCAAAATGTATGTTAAACAGATTCCGTATAGACTTTTTGAGGAAAACGTATCTATTGACAAGCAATCATCAGAACTGTACAATATCACATTCCGTCATTGCATGAATCTTTCAGCTCTTCGAACAAACGCGCTCTTGCTATCGCTAAACATGGTTTTCAAATGAACAAGAACAAATACAGTTTGCATTTTAGAGTTATTCGATTTCCCATAGCATCATTAGGATCAACAAGACACAATAATTTGAACAAATCTGGCATTGGAAATGTCATGGTTTAACCACTTTCATGACAAACTTTTGAAAAGGTTTGATTTGAACAGATCTTATATTCGGTGGCTCGTGCCCACTTTTTGCCAACACGTATCCACAAGGCGTAAATTGACAACCCGATATAATCATTTCTGCCATTTCGTTACCCATACTAGTGAATGTTTTGAACAAAATTGAGGAAAAGGTTTTCTCGTTCTTGAAACTTTTGATGATGTCTTCGTATATGTTAGCAATCTCAAATTTGGGCACGAGTATCGGTTTGT